>NW_015196121.1:0-8779 GCF_001447785.1 Gekko japonicus | reverse complement strand
GTATTCCTTGGAGGCCACCCTTCCAAATAGTAGCCAGGGTTGGCCCTGCTTGACTTCTGAGATCTGGTGAGATCCAGCTAACCCGGGTTATCCAGGTCAGGGCTCTGAAACAGTAATTATGTAGGTACCAAATGCCTACCTAAGGCATGGAAGACAAGTATTTTCTGTGAAAAACAGCATTCTGCTTTTTATTTAATCGACCACAGTCTTATCACTTTGTTTCAGTTAAATAACAAATCTTTTGCCCCCAGGCCACAGAGATATTACCTCATGGCCCTCAGCCGCATTATTACTCATTCAAATCTTTGCCTCAGGGTATGTTTCAAAGAAACACACAGAGATGACTCTAAAAGCATATTTCAATGGACTGAACAATAAAATACAGTCTCAGATTTGGTGCTGAGGACCCTGAGATCTGTTTTCAATGGGAACTGATGTGAACAGTTCAGGATTTCATGGCCGCCAGGACCACTATGAGGTCGTTCCAGAACATTCTAGTCCCCATGCCCGTAACAGGGCACGAACTTAATTTGGTTTTCTCTGGGGGCAAAATGCATGGCTTGCTATTTTTCACACTGCCCTTTGTCATGGACTATCGCCTTGGCTAAGACTGATCGAGCCCCAGCTGCAATTCTTGGGGATATCCATAGCTGATGTTGATAGCGGTAGAAAAGAGCAAGTGTCCGGTAGCACTTTACAGGGTGCGGTCAGACGGCGTGCTGAGAGCAGGTTAAATGGCTCCGGTTCTAATCGGATTATATTTGATCTGGATAATTGTGATCACGCTTACCTCCCTTACCCCGCCTCACCGCGCAGTCATGTCGCTCCCCGGCGTCTACACTACCGACGCGCAGAAGCGTGTATTGGTGGTTTTTTTAAAAAAAATTCTCAGTTTGCCCATGCGCATAGGTGCTCATCTGTAGAATGGGCGGGCGAAACTACCATGGCGCATGCGCAGAACCACCAGAGCGAATCAATCCAACCCCTCCAACAAAAGTCTTCCCTTTAAACATCTGACCCAAAAATGGCCTCCGTGAGATCCCGAACTCATCTAACCTCTAAAACAAGTGACTGTTTAAATGTCGGTTTTCTAAACACGGTAGCAGAGCTCCGCCTATGCGCGTACCGGTGAGGCTTTTAAAAAAAAGGCAGGCAAAAAGCGGAAGCCTTGGGCAGCTTCCAAGCCGGGAGGGGGTTTAAACCGGAAGTGGCTTGACACCGGAGGAGCGATCACACAGGAAAAATGCGGCTTTAAACGTGAGAGCTGAGAAAACACCACTTTGGGACCTGGTAACAAAATACTCTGGGTTAAAGTGGTTTTGAGCCGGAAACCAACAGCTGGGGACGGGAGGCAGATGTTGACTGTGTGATCGCGCATATAAAATCCATTGCTGAACTGTCACGACACCAGATCAAATGGGGCGCCTGAACGCACCCACGGACTCACGAAATTTGTGGCAGGGATGAGCTCTCGTGAGTCACTGCTCACTTCTTCAGATACCCGATATCTGAAGAAATGAGCGGTGACTCACAAAAGCTCACACCCTGCCACAAATTTTGTGAGTCTTTAAAATGCTGTCGGACTCTTGCTCTTTTCTACGGCTACAGACAGACGAGCACGGTCGGCTACCCATCTTGATGTTGATAGCTTAGGGCAGTGATGGCGAACGTTTTAGAGACCGAGTGACCAAATTGCGACCCAAAACCCACGTATTTATCGCAAAGTGCCAACACTGCAATTTAACCTGAATACTGAGGTTTTACTTTAGGAAAAAACAACTCCTGCATTAATTTAAGATGATCCAAACAAAGTAAGGAAAGCAATCCCAAATGCTTTCATTTACTTAAAATTATTTGGCAGAGAATTCGACACTTTAATGATGGTCTGGGCCTGGCTGGGGCGATGGCACGCGTGCCTACAGAGAGGGCTCTGAGTGCCACCTCTGGCACCCGTGCCATAGGTTCGCCACCACTGGCTTAGGGATGAGAGCTTCACGAACTCTTCTAATAAAGAGCCTGTATGAATTAGATTTCCTAAGCGCTAGTAGGAGATCACGTAGAGTACGTTCTCCATTATGCTGGGGTTTTTCCCTGTCAGACTCCTTGCCATTGTATTTTGAGTTTTTGACAATACCGAGATCTAGGAGACTATTTATGTTGGCTCGACTGAATGCTGCCCATTTCCCTGCCAGCCGCAGACACAGTTCTGTGTATCAGGAGAAGGGCTGTGGGCACAGATGGCTGTGAGCACGGGCAGGGAAAGATGCACAGGTGGGAAGGGGCCCCTGGGACCTTTCTGCCCCCCTAAAAAAAACCCGGGAACCCACGCTGAACCAGGGAACGTACGGGCCCACCGTTACTCTTTTGTGATGCTCTGGCAGTGAAAATCCAGTACTGGCCTCTCCTCAGTTCAACGTCAGGATGCCTTTGGAGCAGAACTTTCAAGGAACTGGATAAACATATAGACAGGGGTCATTTCCTGCAGGAGCGCACAGGAGTGGAGCTCCGGCAGTAAAGAGCCCAGGGGGCGGGCACATGCAACAAGCCCCACCCCCTGCTCCCAGCAGCCCTCAGTCAGAGCAAGAAGCAGCCAGGTAAGCTGCAGAGCTCCCCCCGGCCCCCTGGTCCAAAACAGTCCAATGGCACCTTTAAGACCAAGTTTTATTGTGGTACAAGCTCTCCTTCCTCTGCGAGGACAGATCTGCACCCCCCCCCAATAGCTAGCAATCCAAAACAGTCCAGTGGGGCCTGAGCAATGGGTGTTGCCTTCTGACACAGTTCCGGTGATATCAGAGGGTGTGGCATATGCAAATAAGTTATGCTAATGAGTTATGCTAATGAGCTCCTGCACCTCTTTTCTATGAAATGACCCCTGCATATAGAGCAGAGGTCCATCAGTGGCTGTGAGCCACAAGGTATAGATGGAACAGGTATAGCTGGAGAGCCAGATTGGTGTGGTGGTTAAGAGCGTGGACTCTAATCTGGGAGAACCAGGTTTGATTCACCATTCCTCCACGTGCAGTTGCTGGTGTGACCTTGGGTCAGTCATAAGTTCTCTCAGAGCTGTTCTCTCAAGAGCAATCCTCAAAAGAGCTCTCTCAGCCCCACCTGCCTCACAGGGTGTCTGTTGTGGGGAAGGGAAGGGAAAGGAGCTTGTGAGTCGCTCTGAGATTCCAAGTGAAGGGCGATGTATAAATCCAATCTCTTCTTCAACACTCTGTCTGGGGCAGTGATGCTCTGTATTCTCAGTGCTTGGGGGGCAACTGTGGGAGGGCTTCTGGAGTTCTGGTTCTGGTGGTGAACCTCCTGGTGTTCCCTTGGTTTGGCCACTGTGTGACACAGAGTGTTGGACTGGATGGGCCATTGGCCTGATCCAACATGGCTTCTCTTATGTTCTTATGTCTGGGGCAGTAATGCTTTGTATTCTTGGTGCCTGGGGGACAACAGTGGGATAGCTTTTGGAGTTCTGGCCCCACTGCTGGACCTCCTGATGGCACCTGGATTTTGACCACTGTGTGACACAGAGTGTTGGACTGGATGGGCCCTTGGCCTGATCCAACATGGGGTCTCTTAGGTTCTGATGTTCTTAAATCTGGGCATCAGTTGTGATTCTAGGAGCTCTCTAGGCCCCATCTGGAAGTTGGCAACCCTTACCAGGTGTGCCCTTCCCATTTCGCTTTCCTGGACCCCACCCTCTGGAACGAGCTACCAATGTGTTCAACTTCAGACTCAAACTTTCGTTTACCCGTCTGGATTGCCGATCCGTCCGATACCTGCCTCAGCATCACCTCCCAGACCTGTAATTTCGTTGCTTCTATTCGGAGGTGACACTCGGCTCTCTCTAATTACAGTGATCGCTCAATGCTGGAACAAAGCGGCTTCCAATGTGACAGGGGCTGCGCATTTCCAGCCTCCAATCGTGTCAAGTTACTTTTCCGCGTCCTGTGAGTAAGCCGGCAGGGCTATTGCCAAACGGATGCCTGATCGCTTCCTGAGTGGTTTTGCCGTCCTTTTCACAAAAGCAGGCTTCTCCTGATGGAGGTCTTGATGATATTTTTGTTCGAGGCACTCGGGAACGACGCCTCACACGCGCGGAGGCGTCATGGTCCCTCTGAAGAGTCACCTCAGGGCCAAATTTTTATTCAAGCTCAAGTCATGCTCGGTTGGTTTGTGGTTCTTCAAAAAGCCCAGCGGGTACAGAATAATAATAGCCGTCGAGATAGTATTTTGAGTATTTGAACAAAAACCTTCTTTTGTTTCTCTTTACAAAAAAACTGTCTTTCCTGCGACTGATTAATAACTCCCAGGCTCTCCTCTGAATGCGCGGCGGTCCCTGACACATAATTCTAATTTGCTCCTCTGTAGTGAAGGATACCACCCACGTCCACTTGCTCACAGAGAGGCCTACTCACTCCTCTCCTGGCTTTGGTCACACTGAATCATCCTTCCTGAGTACCGGTTGTGATGCAGCTGTGTGCTGCTGTACTACAGCGTCTTTATTATTATTTTTTAAATGGAATGGGCCCCGTTGATACAGAATTAGAATTAAGACACTAAAAAGGGACTCGCGGAGATACTCTGACGCTCCTTCGGGTAGTGAAGGCCGGGGTATAAATCCAACTCTGAGTGACCTTGGGTGAGTCACAGTCCTCTCAGGGCTGTTCTAGAAGTAGCAGTCCTCTCAGAGCTCTCTCAGCTCCACCTACCTCGCAGAAGTTTTTTGTCTTCTCATTCATGTGTGACCTTGGATCAGTTACAGTTCTCTCGGGGATGTTCTCTCAAGAGCAGTTCTCTCAGAGCTCTCTCAGCCCCGTCTGCCTCCCAGATAGTCTTTTGTGGGGAGAGGAAGGGAAGGAGAATGTAAGCCGCTCTGAGACTCTGAGTGAAGGGCAGGGTATAAATCTAACTGTTCTTCTTTTTTTGCCTTCTTGTGCGTGACCTTGGGTCAGTCACAAGTTCTCTCAGAGCTGTTTTCTCAAGGGCAGTTCTCAAAAGAGCTCTCTCAGCCCCACCTACCTCACAGGGTGTCTGTTCTGGGGAGGGGAAGGGAAAAGAAGATTGTAAGCCACTCTGAGACTCCTTCGGGTAGTGAAGGGTGGGGTATAAATCCAATTTCCTCCTCCAGGCAGGGCCTGGAGACTTTCCATGTCCCCTCTAATTTTTTCCCCTACCAAGCAGCGCAGTTCACATCCTGAGCGGAACTTAACCGCTGTAATCTTAAAGTGGGCCACGGGCAGTGGGGCTTCCTGTGTCCATGAGTGGCCGGTCACCCACACAGCTTTGAGGGAACACTGGAGGCTTCCCAGAATGACAACTGACTTCCAAACTGCAGAGATCAGTCCACCTGGGGGAAATGGCTGCACTGAAGGGTGGACTCTGTGGCACTGTACCCTGCTGTGGTCTCTCTCTCTCTGGACGTCCTGCCCTCACCAGGTTCCTCCTCCAGGTCTCCAGGAATTTCCCAAGCTGGATTTGGCAACCCTGTGCTGCAAGACGCCAAGCTGATCTGTATCTGGACCCCTCTTCGATATCCTGTTCTTCAAGTGCTGCGTATCCAAACTCTCAGTCAACACAGTTCTCAGCAGAGTTATAGCCTTCTAAACCTACTGACTAGGCTTGCCAAGTCCCCCCGGGGGGCGGGGAAACCCCCACCCGAGAGGCCCATTACCTGCCACCGGCGGATTGGGCCCCGGGGGGAACCCCACCCCGGCGTGCGCGTCACCAAGAAGTGACGTTATGACGCCGGGCATGCTGGGGGTGGGGCCACGACCATCCGAGGGGAAACCATGCCCAGAAGATGGCAATAAACCTCCAGGATCTCCAGCCAAACTGGCCTGGAGAATAATTGCTTCCTGACCCCAAAGTGGCAATCAGCATTTCCCTGGGCGTGTAAGAAAGGGCCATGAGAACTCAGCACTAATGCACCCTTCCTGCCCTCCTTCTCGTGATCCTGTATGTTTATGTTTTCTTAACTTTGTGTACCCAGTGATTCAGGAAGATGGTTCCATAGAGGGAACGGGACTATGAATAGTACTTGCTTTCAGTTGCACAGTCGAATTTGACTCTTCGCGACCCCATGGACCACATCGCCCCGGGCCCTCCTGTCTTCCATCGTGCTCCGGAGTTTGCTTAATTTCATGTTCGTACTACAATACGAATAGTCCAATACGAATAGTACTACAAATCTGTATTCTCTGTTGCCATAGGTTTGTATCTTGCTCTCACTAGACTACGTTTCTGTCTGATGCGATTTCTTGCTTGTTCAGCATGTCATGTTGAACACCTACACCTCGTCTCAGATTTCGGCAGTTGTAGTCTCGTTACATTGCTTATTCGATGTCTCCTGATTCTATCGATTGCACTGACTTGCATTGGCTAATTGACCTTGAGTCTCAGTTGAGAAAGGCAGGCTATAAATAAATGAATGAATATATACATACATTACGGTACATTACATATACGCACCTTTTCATGATAATGAGGAGACTGAGCACAGAATGTGTTTTTTTAATTTATTGAAACATGTCTGTGATGCCCTGAATGAGACAATATGATCAGTCTTATTACTTTATTATTATTTAAAATATCTGTCAGCCCCCTTTCTTCTTTGTGGAGCTGAAGGCATTTTAAATATATATTAAATGATTATTTTTTTAGAAAACCAATTTTCCCCCACCTCAGCAGACTTGAGGCAAGCAAGGAAGTTCCTCTTTTTAAAGTTGATTCCCCCCCCCCTTGTTGGATGGCTTAGGCAGGGGATAGAGGGGGAAATGGACTACTGCAGGAACTTGGAGCAAGAATATATGTGCACAAAATATTTGGGATTCGGTTTAGACCATTTTGAAAGTTCAGAGGAGAAAGTTAACTTTTCAAATTATTCAAGGGTGTGTGTTCACAATTTCAAAGCAGTGTGATTCAGAAGAAGAGAAGATTTTTACACCCCACTTTTCTCTACCTTAAGGAGTCTCAAAGCAGCTTATAATTGCCTTCCCTTCCTCTCCCCACAACAGACACCTTGTGATGGGGCTGAGAGAGTTTGGAGAGAACTGTGATTGGCTCAAAGTCACCTAGCAGGATTCATGTGGAGGGGAAGGGAAGGCGATTGTAAGCTACTTTGAGACTTCTTTGTGTGAGAAATGAAATAAAATGAGGGGCTTCTGATCTTAAAAACCTTGCTTTAAAAATTGCAATAGAAATATTTTGTTTGAAATCAATATTCAAGGCTTGATAAGAACCTGAGCTAAGAGGAGTTAGAAATGGGGAACTCATTTTTTGTAATTTACCGTGAGCCCCTCTTGACTGAAAAACTCAGTTAAAGCATTGTTTTCTGAAGGCCAACTTCAGATCTGGATAACAATACTGCACCATCTGCATACAATAATGCAGGGACTTCTTGGCCTGCCAAAATAGGTGTGTGATGGGCAGGGTTTTTTTATATAAGGCACCATATCGTTGAGACAAAAGTTAAAAAGAGTAGGGGCCAATAATCAGCTTTGTTTTACCCTTTTAGCAAGGTTGATAGAATTTGTTTGCTGGCCTTCTGAGCCATAACATATCTGTACAGAGAGCTCTTCATATAATTTAAAAATGAGCCATAGAAGCCTTTTATTTATTGTGGAATTGTTTAACTTGGTTCACAAGCGAGAGCCAGTTTGGTGTAGTGGTTAAGTGTGTGGACTCTAATCTGGGAGAGCCGGGTTTGATTCCCCACTCCTCCACTTGCACCTGGCTGGATGACCTTGGGCAAGTCGTAGCTCTGATAAGAGCTGTTCTTGAAAAAGAACAGTTTCTGTCAGAGCTCTCTCGGCCACACCTACCTCATAGGGTGTCACACGGGTAAGATCACAATGAGGATCTAGATTCTCAAAGCCAGGCTGTGGGTTGTTGAGTTAGTGCTGGTGTTAGGGCCAGGGCCATAGTATTAAAAGGCATAGTATTCTGCACCCTTCTGCATCTAGAGACTCCAACCCTTCCTGGCTCATTCCATTCCTAGCTAGGGATTACATTAGCATATATGATGGTGAAATATCCATCAGAACCTTTTCCGTAGAATGTAGAAAACAAAATCCAAGTCCTAAGAGTTTGATTTTCAAACCACAATAATGTAGAGGATTAGTTCTTGGGGTGGGGGGGAATCTACCAGGTTTTTCAAGCATAAAGTGCCAAGCTCCTTTGAGGCTTAATTTTTGGGGAGCCATTTCCTCCCCACTTAGAGGAGGATGCTGTATCGACTAGGGAGAGTATCAGAACCTTCGACAAGGCTAATGGGACACAAGCTAGTGGAATGAGAGGCAGTTTCATCATAGCAGAGTCTGTGCTTCACCTCTGCTGACCAAAGATAAGCCACTTCTTGAACATTTCGTACCCAGCATTTATGGCTCAGTAGACAAACACTGCGGTGGCTCAAGTGGTTAAGACGCTGAACTGCAGCCTATGGAAGGTTGGTAGTTCAGCAGTTCGAGACCCGGGTGTCGCATGACAGAGTGAGCTCCCGTATCTAGTTCCAGCTCCTGCCAACCTAGCAGTTTGAAAGCAAGAAATTGCAAGTAGATAAATAGGTACCACTTCAGTGGGAAGGTAACAGCATTCCATGCACCTTGGTGTTTAATTATGACCACGGAAATGTCTTCAGACAGCGCTGGCTCTTCAGCTTTGAAACGGAGATGAGCACCGCAACCCTAGAGTCAGATTCGACTGGCTTTCGAGCAAGGGAACTTTTACCTTTACCTAGACGAACACATACTTTTTATTCTACAGAAGAGATGATGGGTGGGATCCT
>NW_015196120.1:0-6451 GCF_001447785.1 Gekko japonicus | reverse complement strand
ACCCAGATGACTCTGTAGAGGTACTGTAATACGGATGCATGATGTAATGCATAAGAATACTGAAATAAATATATTTATCAGAGGGGAAAAAAGTAAGGAGATAGGAATGCTACACTGATATGCATGGTTAAGAAAAGGGTAAAAGAAGAGAAGCCAAAAAGATAATGGATGATTTTGTAGCATCGATTGTATACCAGCTCTCAGCAAAAATGAGAATGGGTACTGGAGAAAGGAACCAGAAACCCTGACGCACTGCCAAAAGAGGCATGAAAGGTTGCAAAATAATTAAATCCATTGCAAAATAAGTGAAAAAAGTAGAAGAGAAGAAGACGACATTGGATTTATACCCCGCCCTTCACTACCCAAATGTGTCTCAGAGCGGCTTACAAACTCCTCCCCCTTCCCCTCCCCACAACAGACAACCTGTGAGGCTTTGTCTTAGTTGTGTAAGAGTCAAGCGTGCACCATGTTATGGGAGCTGAGGCAGCCTAGCCACGTGGTCAACCCACTACACAATACAAACTGACTGGAGAGGGCTGCAAAAGACACTCCCTGGGAGGCCTCTAGTATGCCAGGCAACAGAAGAGCATTCTTCAGGGAGGTAAATTTCAAGAGTGAAGGATCACCAGACATCAATGATCAGATAACAGCATCTTTCCGCATTATATCCACACTCTGTCTCATGTCTAATATGCCGTGGTCATTCAGGTTTCAGTAATCCTAGGCCCAGCAGCATTAAATGTATCCTCATATCAATCTGTACTATGTTCTTATTGGAGGTCTCTTCATATGGAATGTTGTTAATTTACACTGTGTAATCCTTTTTGACTCTCAGTGAGAAAGGCAGACTACACTAAAGAAATTAAACTGCACCCTCTTTGAATACTGGGCGGTGATGCCCTGTGATACCTCCCCTTCCACCTTCCCCAGACACCATCCCCAAATTTCCGGAAATTCCCCAAGCCACAGTTGGCAGCCCTCTCCAGCAGAGGGCAGTAGACTGCAGGACTGCAACATTCATGAGCCAGAAGAAAAAGCAATTTTGTGGTTGCGAAAATTAATTGACCATAACACTCTCGCAAAATCTAATTCTGTTCCATAATGCAAGACCAAGTCAGCTACATTTGTCTTATGACTGCAATGTGGCACACTTGAGGACTCCCACTCTGGGAATGATGTTACCCATCCCCAAATAACTGAAGTGGGCCCGATTCTATAATAAGCAAGGGTAGAGAAATTAAGTGAAGGAAATGAATGTTGTAGTGGTTACAGTATCAGGTTAGGATCCCCATTCAGTTCCCCACTCTGCCTTAGAAGTTTGCTGGGTAATCTGGGACCAGGCATACTCTCTCTCTGTATTAACCCCACCCCCTCAGGGCTCCACCACTAAATCTCCAAGATCTGTCCTTAGTAATCCTGCTTCCTTCCCATATTCTTTCAGTACTTTACACAATTCTTGTATTGTCTTTTTACATGTAACATGACAGCCACCCCATCAACATAGTGGTTTATTACATGTCCCTGATTAACAAGTAAGGATCCTTTCATTGTTAAGTCTTCCCTAATTGCTGTAGAGAAGAATTCTCATTGATGCTGTAACCAGAAGAGTCAACAATGGGCACCCCTGCTTGCTTCTTCTTAAATAGTGATAGGCAAAGAGTTGATAGCATTTATTTGCATCACGGCCACAGAAAAAGTATGCAGCTGAATGACAGCATGTAAAATTACACACACAGTTCTGCAGGGCCTGTAAAACGGAGCTCTTCCACCAGGCCTTCGATTAGGGGCCACCACTGACTACCTTTGTACATCGAACATCTCACAGCCCTATGAAACAATGCCTGATATGGCCATTCCCCACCGGACCATGTATAGAAATTCCCGCCATCTGTTTATAGCAGCACTTTATGTAATTGTTCTTATTGTAATTTTAGTGTATTTATTGGTTTTATTGTGTTTTAACTGTGTATGCCGCCTTGAGCCTGGTCATACCGGTAAGGTGGGATATAAATTGAAAGCAATTTTTTTAAAAAAAAATCATGCACACACACACCCTGCATCATCCTCTTCTAGCTAAATGACAAGACAGCTGTTGGCTTTTTAGTTTGGTTACTATAAAGTAAAACAATTAATATTATCCATACTGCATCTCCTAATTGTCTGTAAACCCAGTCTGTTCTTTGTCCACACAAAGGGGTGTTATAGCATATATTCTAGTAGCTAGAACAGAGGGATTTAGGAGTGTGATGGGTGTATATGATTCCGGGCATGTAGCATCTTTTCCTGGTTTTAAAACTACACTCGTTTTAGTGACTGAATGAAACTTTATTTCAATACAAGATCAGCTCTGAAGAAACAGCAACTAATAAAACACAGCAACGTGACAAGCATAAAACGATGAACAGAGATTAAAAAGGGGGAGAAGAAAAGTAAAAACCTCCTCCAACAGGCCGCTTGCATATCCCACATGCTCACAGGCATAATTTGGCAACTTTGCAGGTTATCTCCTGAGAAGAGTCTGTAAGGAAGAGAAAGATGTACAGTTGTTCAGATCTTCCTGGTAGGGTAGACCGAATTGGAGCAATATACTGATGTTGAATGCCATTGTAGAATAGGCAGTGCAGTAGAACATATTCAATAGACTCTGCTTTCCCTGTATGACATGGACAAAGCTATTGAGAGAGCAGACACAATGGTATCTGCCTTCCAGAAGGGCTGAAAGTAGTGCATTAAAGTGTGCCAGGGTAAAGATTCTCCAGTATTTAGAGATCTCAAGTTTCTCTTCAGATCGCATACATCTTTCACCTTTTACTCAGTTTACTTTGTTGCCATGTATCTGGAATAATGCCTCCTACTTATACACCATTAAGCAATGTTGTCAAATGGGCTATCAAAATCTCCGAGAACTGCCTATAAGATTCACTAGAAAATCCATCCATCCCAGGATCTACCAAATTGGGCAGGGGGCATGATGTGGGTAAAAGTCGTGGCCCATCCTTCTGTCCACATGCTGTCATCCCCATCTAAATCACTTACTTCCCCCAAGCGAATGTTGGACACTTCTGTGGATAACTGTGTTCTTAAAAATGGAGAGATTCAGTCACAGACCTTCTATAATTTCTTTGATTTTGACTATGATGCAGAAGACACAAAACCCATACTACCATCTCATTTAAATTCTATTCCCAACTGGACAGAAATCACATGCAAATTTCTTGCTTCAGCAGTTCCTTATTTAAATAGCTACTTCTTTCATTCAGCACAAGCTAGTTTTTCAGATCTGTAGCCAATCCAAACCAGCCATAAGCTCATATGGGGCAGTTTCTGCTTCTTCAAAACATGAGGTTTCTCTTTGTATTTCTTTCCTTGTTGGCATCTCTGTTGTGTGAGTATTTTCCGGGTAAATGCAAAGAATGACCTGTAACCAAAGGTAATCTTGTATTAATAAATGTTTGTCTTTTGCCTTAGATGTCCATTGCAATATTCAACTCAGGGAATCTGGACCAGGGACCGTGAAACCTGGAAAATCCTTCAGACTGACTTGTGCCATCACAGGAGACACTGTCACAAACGTAAATGTTTACTGGGCATGGAATCGACAGGCTCCCGGAAAAGGACTGGAATACCTGGGGCGGATAGACTGGTATAGCTCTGACTGGCGCACAAGCTATGCCCCATCTCTCCAAGGCCGAGTCACCATCTCTGCTGATTCCTCCAGCAATGAATATTACCTCCAGCTGAGCTCTCTGACAGCTGCAGACACAGCCACATATTACTGTGCCCGACAGCCACAGTGAGGCAAAGCAAAGAAAGAGAAGTACAAAAAGAGGAAGACTCTTTGCTGCTGGCTCCTTGCTCTGTGGGAATTCAGGCACCAGAATCCACATCAATGTTCACTGCCTTGTGCTTTGGTGGCAGCTGCTGCCAATTGTTTGTTTATTTTAAACTTGTAAAGCCAATCACATCTCCAGTGGCTCAGTCCCAAACATTCTCCATGTTTCCCAGTCCCTGGTCCAGATTCTATGAGCTGAATGTGGCAATGGAGATCTAAGGCAAAGGACAAACATTTGTTAATGAAAGACAAACACCCCACCTGGCCTGGCCACTTCCCAAATAGAACACACTTGGCAGGCACCATAAAGGGTGTTGGCAAACACCATGGTGCCCACAGGCACCATGTGGAGGACCCCTGGTCTAAAGGTTCTCATGGTTTTGCTTCCTTGGTTGAAGAAGTCCTCCTTGCCAGATTTGGCAGATCCACTCTCTTGGAATATGGATCACTAAAGCAAATGTGTTTGAGCAATGCAGCCCATAGCCTAGAGGAAAAGTCTTGACATGCATAGCTCCCCTTAGTTTAAGTTATTCAAAAGAGATCACGATAGATCTCCTTAGCGTATATTACATCTCAAATTCTCAGAAAGGCACTTCCTTACATTTTCAAACAATGCCGACGGCTCTACTCATGTGGAGATACCCTCGAATACCACTGACCTTACGTCCTTGTATGTGCGGTCCCTCAGTTCCAGAGGACATTATTAGGTTTTAAAAGCGCATCGGCCATAGTCCATAAAAGATTTTTAAAAAGATTTTAAACCTTTAAAAATACAGTATAGGAGAACTGTTGCACATCTGTTATGCAATTTTGGCACAAGCTGCTCAACAGGAGTCTCAACCTTGTAGCTTCTGGAAAGGGTGAGAATTTCAATAGCCATTTTTTCCAAGAATTTTCCTCTCTCAGCTGTATGTTTTGGGCAATAAAAGACTATGTGAGCGAGTGAATCTAAAGCTGCTAATCGGCAGTCACAGTAGCATTGGTTTGCTGGAACGCCTGTGCAGATGGAAATGCATTGCAGTGTGCCACCATGTATGCTCTCCTCAGCTTGGAGATGGACAGCACATACAAATAGTGTGGTGTATCGTATTTGGTGGGGTATTTAATCCCTAAATGGAGTGGTGAACATTTTCGCATGGCGTCCATTTGGAGTGCGTTCCAATCACATTCCATTAACTTAATGATAAGCATTGCTCTAATTTTAGATGTTATTTTTTTCTATTTGGTGTATGCCCAGCTGCTTAAATTTGGTACCCACAGTATGAAAAGATTACGGATAGAAGGAGAAAAAAGCCAGAAGAAGCCGAGCTGACGAGCCATTCCAGAAGGAAGAAGATCGAATAACGTCCCTCCACTGGGTGCTGTTAGGACAGTTCCCACCCCAGTATATATGTGGCCATAGGTAAAGGATAACGGTTAACTGTAAGTTGCTCAGAGACCCCCTGGGGGGTTCGAGCGGGGTAGCAAGTTGAAATAAATAAATAAATAAATCATGGGGTGAAGCATGAGATTCTGTGTCCAGTAGGGTCACAAATTCCATAGATACCACTTACAGTATTTCTCTAGTATTTGACAATCAATAGTATACTGTCTCTAAAGATGGAGGTTCAATTTTTGTCTTGCATCACAAGTTCCTTGGGAGAATTCAGATTAATTGTTTGAATTGTGGGTCCTTATTACATATGTTCCATCAGTTTATCACATAAGAACATAAGAGAAGCCAATGTTGGATCAGGCCAAAGGCCCATCCAGTCCAACACTCCGTTATGTTCCATCAGTTTATCACATGTTAAGTAAATAAATATTTCCATTCATATGGATAAAGAAACAAAGAGGGAATTAACTATGTTAATTGATTCATAAATGATCTGGAACTAGGGGAGAGTAGTGTATTTATTATTTTATTTTATTAATTTAATTTCTACCCTGCCCTCCTTGCATCGCAGACTCAGGGTGGCCAAGTTTGCAGATGACACCAAATTATTCAGAGTGGTGAAAACCAAGGCTGACTGTGAAGAGCTCCAAGAGGACCTCCACAAAATGGGTTAGTGGGTGAGAATGTGGCAAATGAGCTTCAATGTTGTTGAGTGTAAGGTGATGCACACTGGGACAAAAAAATCCCAACTCCAGGTATAGGCTAATGGAGTCTGAATTTGCTGATATTGAGAGGGGGAAAAAGATCCTGGGGTCATAGCGGATAGCTCAATGGAAGTATCAATCCACTGTGCAACTGTGATGAAAAAGGCAAACTCCATGTTAGGGATTATTAAGAAACAGATTAAGAAAAAAATGGAGAATATTGCAATACCCCATATAGAGCTTTGGTGTGGCCTCATTTGGAATACTGTGTACAGTTCTGTCACCGTATCTCAAAAAGGACATTGCACAGCTGGTCAACCAAGATGATTAGAGGGTTGAAGCACCTTTCCTATGATGAAACACTGAAGAGTCTGGGATTTTTCCATTTAGAAAAGAGATGACTGGGGGAATACGACACAGGTTTATACAGTTATGAACGGGATGGAGAGCACTGACAAAGAGAGCCTTTTCTCCCTCTCCCAAAATACTAGAATTTGAGGGTATCCAATACAACTGATGGGCAGTAAGTTCAGGATGGAC
>NW_015196119.1:0-10993 GCF_001447785.1 Gekko japonicus | reverse complement strand
AAGCTGTCGGGATGGTCTGATCATTCCATACCAGCTCAGTGCCATCCCACCCCCCCTTCACAGTCTGCACATAATCGTCTACTCCATGGGGAGCCCTCAGTGCAGAGGTGCGATTCCTCGTTTATGTGCATGGGAAACAAAAGGCAAAAAAAACCCCAAACCACCACTCAGCCACGTGCTGTCTGATCGGGCAGTGATGGGCTGAGCCTGCAGGTACAAAGGCTGTGTGCTCTCGCAACTGCGAGTCCAATTCCTCCGGAGGAAATAGACTCGCTTCCCCTCCGCACCAACTGGCCCATGTGACCGCAACTGAAGAAGAGCAGGTCTACCTGAAGGAGTTTCAAAGCAGCTTACAATCGCCTTCCCTTCCCCTCCCCACAACAGTCACCTTGTGAGGTAGGTTGGGCTGGGAGAGCTCCGAGAGAACTGTGACCGACGCGAGAGCTGCAGTCACACACACTCAATAATCCACTTTCAGTGCACTTTCCAATGGGATTTCACTGTGTGAACTGTCAGGATCCAGTTGGGAAGTGGTGGAAGGGAGTGGGAAGTGGAAGGGAGCGGTGGCGCAGGCAATACAACGCCTGCTATTAACATCAATAGCGAACAGCCACAATGGCTGTTCGAATCCCCACCGCGGCCGGAGTGAGCTCCCGGCCCCCAGTCCCAGCTCCCGCCAACCCAGCGGCTCGAAAATAACACCAGTAGAGAAATGGGTACCTGCCTTAGGAGGCAGGGGGCACCCCTCCTCCTGGTTCTGTGCCAGGAGGATCGGCGGCGGCAGCAAGAGAAGTGGTGGCGGAAAGAACATGGCGGCATCCAGGCGATCCGAGGAGGCGACGACCAGAGACCAGAGGCGGAGCCGGGTGACGTAACTGCGAGACGGCACGGCAGGAGCCCGAGGGGGACGTGTAGCCGACAGCCGCAGTCCGAAGTGGTGCGCGCCGAAGGAGGAAGACATCGAGCAGCCTGCCTGATGGTCGTCAGTCACCCGGAGTGCAAGGTCTACGCCTGAAGCCGCCAGCGGAGATGAGGAGGAAAAGCCCGACACGGGGTGCTGTTAGGTAACAACCCCCCCCTGTGAATTTGTGGCCCTAGTTAGGCAACAACTACTGAAGTAGTTCAATGTAAACCGCTCTGAGACCCATTGGGGGTCATGAGCGGTATAGAAATCAAAAATGTAATGTAATCAAAAAAATGTAATTGAAAGTGGATCGAGAGTGGATTATTGAGGGTGTGTGACCACAGTTAAAAAAATGTTTAGATATATGGCCATATTCCTGGATGTTACCTTTGCTAGTCCGTTATCAGGGATCCAGGCCAGTCATTTCTCTCTCCCCACCTTCTTAGTTGATTCAGTCTTTTTTACCATCTCTGCAGTTTGTTAAACCTTCATTAAATACTCCCTCTGTCCTGCTATTGAACTTGGTGGTGGAAACTGCTGTCAAATCACAAGCAACCTATGTTAACCCCACAAGGTCTTCAAGGAAATAGATGCTCAGAAGTGTTTGCCATTACCTGCTTCTGCATAGCAACCTGGGACTCATAGCTAGTACTTCCTTAGGCTGCTCTATGATCTGGGACACCAATATGGTGTAGCCAATCCTGAGCCATTATGCCCCACCACAAACTGGCTTTCCAAGAGCAGCTGTTTCAGTTCTTCAGTCAAACTTCAGCAATTTTTACCATACACATGCTTTTGTTTCTAGTCGTTTGCCAAACCAAACACTAAGTGACATAGAAAAAAACATACTGGTTCAGGTGGGATGAGACATTTACTTTGTTCTGACATGAAGCATATCATTTCTACACGAAACCAGCTTGCTTCTACATCAGTGAAGCAAAAAAAAAAAAAAGATGAAATGCTTAACAGCATCCAATTGACCGAGAGTCCTTTCCCTCCTCCCAATCTCTCTTGTATTTTTTGTTGTATACAACCATTACTTCCTTGTTAAGACTCCCTCTCCATCAACCTCCCGTTTCAAAGGAGTGATGAGACAATTTCAATCCACTTCTTCACTTTTAATTTAATTATATTGATGGAGCCTCACAGTGAGAATAACAATGAGGATCAATCACATTTTACCTGGATTTTAGCTCTGCACTTGGAAGAGCTTTTCTTTACTCTTCTAGCACTGACATTTCCTTTAACAATTGCACGTAATCAATCAAACCGCTCATACTCAAAATTACAGACAAAGAATACCATTTGTCTATCTTTCATTTTATTTGGCTAAAATAAATTACTGAGGTTCAAAAGGGATCCTTAGTAGCGTTGAAGCCAGCACTTTTACAAACAATCCCCATTTAATTATCACAATCGTCTCGGTGGCACGCTTAAGCAAAATGTAAAGCCTAGAAAGATCACAAGAGAAATAAAATAAAACTGAGTTATTAGATGAGAAATGGTATGTAGTACAGTTGCTGATTTTATTAGCATTCTTCTTCATCCATATCTCTCGAAAATATTATGTCAGATAAATTAAAGATACATACAGTGATGCTGGAGCCCTGAACTTGGTCACCTCCTTGTACATGCAAGCACTCTTTGGTAATGATTTTGAGTGATGGCTGTGTCAGGTCTCAGATGCAGTCACTCTCACTACACTCTTGTATCAGCAAGATTTGTTTATTGAGACGTGAAACAGGTTCCAAGCATAGACATGTTCTGTGTCAGAACTGACACCCAGGTGTCAGGACAGAACCTATACACTATGCAGGACATCCCCCATAAAGTGCACTACCGATCACTATCCACATTCAGTCCACCAAAGATCCAGATTATCTCAATACACTGCCCCGCACACCTGCTACTAGCCGTTGCACTATCTAGAAATTCCCTGCAACTAAGGTAGAAGTGGGCGCTGAGATCATGCGTTTCCCAGGCACTGCATAAGCCGACACTCACACACTCCCATCACCACCACCCCTTTAGCCAGAAGGATAAACAGCTTTGAGAAGGAAAGAAAGAAGGAAAGAGAAGCAATTAATCCTTGAGGCCACAGAGTCCATGACTGGCTGGGGAGATCTAGATTTGGTCCATCCTTGGTGCCTGTGTCCGTTGTACCCAGATGTGAAGCCTCGAGAAACAGTGCTTTCATATTGCAGCTGCTCACATGGTCAGCAACTAAACTGGCCACTAAACTGATCTAGACTGAACTGAGCTAGGCAGCACCACCTCACACTCTTCACCTGGAGGAAACAGAGGATGCTCGTGAGATTGCCGAGCAACAACACATGTGATTTTCCTTTATTTCACCCTCAGCTCCTTGTTCTGATTAACTCATGCCCTGGGGGCCCACAAACAAAAAAAAATGTCCAGGTAATGGGCCATGTCTGCCACGCTGGTCCAGCACCACATCACCACAGCACCCACTTGAGAAATGTACTGAAGAGCTTGAAAGCTGAGCACAAAATGGAGCGACCCATCGGGAGAGCCCTGTCCATGTAAAACCGCCCTTCAAAGATGAAGACAAGTAGCTCAAAGTTGGCCGGATGCACCAGCAGGAGACAGAAGGCCGACTTAATGTTGCATTTCACCAGCTCTGCCCCAGGACCATAGGAGCACACAATGTGCACTGCCTGGTCAAAGGACATGTAGTGCACCATGCACAAGTAGTCTGGTGTTGCATCACTCACCGAGTTCCCCTTCAGGTAGGACAAATGGTGAATTAGTCAATCCTTGAGCGGGGCCTTCTTCGGCACCACCCCCAGTGGGGAAACCCACAGTTTAGGCACCAGGGTGCCAGGAAGGGGCTAAACACTCTCCCCTCCCTATACTCCTTGTCTATCTTACCCTGGACCACATGTTCCAAACCTGTGACTGAGTGCAGGTGGTCAGCCCAATAGGGCCTCCTGAGCCCATGACAGGGAATATGAAAGCCCGCTGAAAAGCCCTCCATCAGATATGCCCAATCTACCTGGTTGGGATACAACCTCAACCAGCTCTCCAGCACCCAGACCCTAATTGGACTGGACCCCTTTTTCAGGGGGGTTACTACCCCCCAGCTTGCCCCCTTGCTGCCCTGCCCTGAGCTTCCCTTTAAAACATGCCAAGATGGCACTGGGGCCACTGCACAGCAGGCATTTGTGCTTGTACTTGCATGCTTTCCACCCTCATGCCCCATTGGAGCAAAGTAAGCTGCACTGGAGCAAAGTAAGCTGCATTGTACCACCTGCCAGGCTGCGGCACGGGATCCAGAACCGCTGGGAAGGCAGTGCACAAGGTACCCACTGTCCAACCTGTTCTCCCCAGTTGTTCAGGCAGACTTCATCAACTGCATCTACAATTGTGGATGAATCTGGTCCCAGCACAAGGAGAGGTCCAGAGCTGCCCACATGTGGAACTCTTCATACTGCATCCACACGGGGCCATGAAAGTCTGTGTACCCCCAATAAATGATGTCCAGGTATTGCCACAAAAACTGTCCCCTCTCAGGGTTGGCCAGGTTCATGACTCCTGCATATATAAGGCACCTGGGCGGCTAGTTGGTCCACATCCAGTCCACCCTAAGCCTCTTCAGTCTCTCTTTATCCCTCTCATCCAAGTCCCTCTTGTACTTTCCCCCCCCAGCTCCTGAAACAGAAGGGTAAAAATGGATCTTGTCCCACGTAGCCAAGGACACTTCAAAGATCCACATCCCTCAGAGTTACTAGTCACTTTGTTTCTTAGGTTGGCATTGTATCCTGAAGAAATTACATGCATATTTTGAGGCTTTAAGGTGGTTTCAGAATGACAAGTAGGTTTGATTTTCTTTCCAAATAAGAATGATGAGCTAAATCAACCCTGGCGATCAATGGGGTGGCAGATGTTGCAGCCAGATCACCTTCACATTTGAGAGCCACTGGGTGGAATGAACAGTAATTGAAGAGAATAAAGTAATAAGAATGATGATCACAGACACTTGTTTCTTATTTTATATTCTGCTCAAGTATAGACAAAAACCAAAAGGGATATGGTTAAGAGGTCATCAGGGATCCAGTTCCTAACAGCAGATAACAGAGTCCAAATAATATAAACACAGAGGATTCGCAGTAACTTTCCGAGTATGACATGTGAGCATAATGTGACTGAAGAGTTTCAAATATTTGGTTATAGTCCTAATTGGAAGCTCATAAAATCGCCCTAAGGAGACCACAAAGCCCTGAATAGTCTAGTAATTCTAGATTTAAATTAAATTAGGGATTAATATTCATTTCAAAAGATCGCTTCTGATAAAGTAAAATTCAGCAGTGATTTAAAAATGTCCATTTACATTGGGAAAATTAAAACCATTTGACACCCCCCTCCCCCAAACCAGGATTTTGGATTTAGTGGCCGAAGAAACTGGAATACATCCAGTTAGGTTAAGTTACTCACCCTTGAAAAAAGCGTCTGTTCATAATAGCTTGGCTTTTGGATCTTCAGGTTTTGGGGATAGGTTGATATTTAGCAGTTATATTGATTAAGCTTTTTGCTTCAATGTGATAGGTGCCACCGCAGGCTTTGCTGTGGTTCTTCATGGATGCTGCAGATGGTCAACATGAACCTCATTGGTATTTGCTGCATCTCCACCTTAATACTTGAGCACCATGAAGGACTTGCCAAAAAGGGCTGATTGAGACATGTCTGTTTGTAACTGAGACATCATCTGGTAGTTTGCATGTATGGATGTGCCACCAAAGACAGAACTTGGCCATCATCTTGCATCATTTTAACCCCCAATGCATTTCAGCAGATTCTGCTCACGACGTTGTACCTTGGTTTATATTCTATTAAGTTGTGTATCATATTGTAATGCTTCAGAGCACAATACATGTACAGCAATTCTTATAAGTCGTATGACTGTTGATTGCGGGTCAGACTAACACGACTGTTGACCTTATATTTATTTATTTGGTCTTAATGGGGCCTGACTGGACTCAAACTTGGGCTGAAGACAGACTGGCAGTATGAAGGGTGAGGGAGGCGGGGCAAAAAGACCCGGACTAAGTTGTGCCAGGGATTCCCAGTCGCACTGCACCTACTGATGCGGGAGCATACCAGGGAGGAGGCGCAAGGGAGCGTTCACACTGTTGGCCTGCCCCTGGCAGAAGAGTGGCTGTAAGCAGTGTTCCCTCTAAGCGGAGTTAGTGTGAGCTAGCTCACAGTTTTTTGGCCTCCGGCTCACACATTTTTGTCCTAGCTCAGGAAGGATGGCTCCAATGCAAACTAATTTATGCAGTAACCAAATTGGTCACTCACAACCTTAATACCAGTAGCTCACAAAGTAGAATTTTTGCTCACGAGACTCTACAGCTTAGAGGGAACATTGGCTGTAAGTGGCTTTTTTTCACTCCGGCGACATGCGCCTATGCTCATAGGCGCAGCAATGTGGCTTGTTGGCGGCTTTTAGCATGCACACTTCGGGGAAGCGGGATCAACGCGCCCTCCAGGGTTTGCTACAGCTTTCACCTGGTACTTGTTTAATGCGGTAGGGAATCGTCATGGGACGGGTTGAGCACGGCTGGGGAACGCCTGACAGCTGTGGCTGTGTGAACCGGCCCCTTTAATCCGTTTGTGAAATGTGCCTCTATCGGGCCAAACTGCCCGTCTGAACTCAGCCTTAGTTCTCACAAAGTAAACCGTTCTCTGTCATCTGGAGACCATAAGCAGCAGGAAGTCCGAGGTCGGGGTCTCAGAATACCTGCACCCCATCCCACATGGGGGCCACTTGGGTCCAAAGAAGGGGCAACCGTCAAGCAAGCTGCAGGATGTGTGTGTGTCTGTCTGTCTCATGCAGCATGACTGAATTGGCTGCTGGGGGGGCAGTGTCGGGTCCAGGCCACCACCTCCAAGCTTGCTGCCGGGGGGTGGAATTGGGTACAGGTTGCATCCTCAAGCTGCCTGCTTGAATCACAGCAGCAGGAGCCTGCCTGTCTCTCCTCCTCTGTGGGGGGGCGGGACCTTCCCCAGCCTGGGGCAGCTGCCCCAGTTGCCCCATGGCTGGGAGCACCCTGTCAGTAAGCCAGACTGCAATGGTTGTTATCTTGCTGCTGGCAGCCAGATTGTGCCCTGCAGCGAGCTCGGAACAAGAAGGCATTTCACATGGATCAGACTGGCCAGTTCGAGTTTGCAAAATTACATCTCTCTGAAAATTAACTTCCTTTTTTGCAGAAACCACAGGAATATATACATGTAAGTATATGTTTAAATATACTTGTATACATAATTGTATACTCGTATACATAATTCACATATATGTAAGTATATGTGAATTCAAAACAACCCCCTCTTTTTATGGCATACCTGGTGGGGGGAATAGTCTAAAGAACTAAAAGTTCCTACAGATTAGTTTTGGGAAAGGTGAGTTTGTTTTATGCTTTGGGGGAGTGAAAATTTTCCTTTTGTTTTCTGTGATGGATTATAACTCAAATTTAATTCTCACATCTGTTTGTTACCTCTTGTATTCGTATGCTAATTTGCTGCTATCCACAGGTCTTCTTGTTGTTGTTCAGTCGCACAGTCGAGTCCGACTCTTCGCGACCCCATGGACCAGCTCCCGCCAGGCCCTCCTGTCTTCCGCTGTCCTCTGAAGTTGGCTCAATTTCATGTTAGTTGCGTCGATGACACTGTCAAACCATCTCATCCTTTGCCGTCCCCGTCTTCTTTGACCTTCAATCTTTCCCAGCATCAGGGTCTTCTCCAGTGAGTGCTCCCTTCTCATTTGGTGGCCAAAGTATTTGAGCTTCAGTTTCATTATCTGGCCTTCCAGGGAACAGTCAGGGTTGATTTCTTTGAGGATTGACTGATTTGATCTTCTTGCAGTCCAAGGGACTCTCAAGAGTCTTCTCCAGCACCATAGTTCAAAAGAATCTATAATTCGGCACTCGGCCTTCCTTCTAGTCCAACTCTCGCAGCCATACAGGACTACTGGGAATACCATTGCTTTGACCATGCGGACTTTTGTTGGCAGGGTGATGTCTCTACTTTTTATCATGCTGTTTAGGTTCGCCATCGCTTTCCTCCCAAGGAGCAGGCGTCTTTTAATTTCATGGCTGCTGTCACAGTCTGCGGTGATCTGGGATCCCAGGAACGTGAAGTCTGTCACTACTTCCATGATTTCCCCTTCTATTTGCCAAGGAGTGATGGGGCCGGATGCCACAGGTCTTACCAACTGCTTTAATCCCATCTCAGCTATACTTATCACCAAGTTACTTATGCATCTTGACTCTAACTAGCCCTTCCTGGCAACTAAACCCCTCTCTACCTCTATGTAAGGCTTGAGGGAGTTTCAATGTACCTGGAGAAGTGTGCATGCGCATGAAAGCTTGTACCGAGAATTAAACTTTGTTGGTCTTAAAGATGCTGCTACTGGACTCAAACTTTCAGCCCCACCTACCTCACAGGGTGTCTGTTGTGGGGAGGGGGAGGGAAAGGAGTTTGTAAGCCCCTCTGAGACACCTTTGGGTAGTGAAGGGTGGGGTATAAGACCAATCTCTTCTTCTTTTCAAACCTCACCCTCCTCGGACTCCACCCCCAAAGCTCCAGGAATTTCTTAACCCAGAGTTGGCAACCCGGTCTTGCCACTACACCACAGTGGCCCTGTAACGCTGGCAGAGTAATTAACACAGCAATGGTGCACAACCTGATTAAAGAGTAGATAAAGGTTTATTTAGGAACTGATATACTTGATAAGAAAGAGGAGAGACACATTCCTAACTACATCTCTACTTGAGAGAGAGGGTGAGACTGAGTGTGGCACTTCCGAAGAGAAGGGGGAAATGGCCCTTAGAGTAGCAATCTAGAGACAGACAAGGAAGGACACTTAAAAGGAGAGACGGTGCTGAACTCACTATCCCGTCTAGTTGCCTTCTTGCTGCCCCCTGCAAGGTCTTCTTCACTTCTTCTTTGTACACCGGACATTTCCTTTTCCAACATGTAATTGGCCCGCCGCCCCACCACCCCGCTGCCCCAGATAAAGCCACTCTCCTGAGAGCCAGTTTGGTGTAGTGGTTAAGAGCGGTGGGGTTTGATTCCCCACTCCTTCACATGCAGCTGCTGGTTTGACCTTGGGTCAGTCACAAGTTCTCTCAGAGCTGTTTTCTCAGAAGCAGTTCTCTCAGAGCTCTCTCAGCCCCACCTACCTCACAGTCAGAGGGTGTCTGTTGTGGGGAGAGGAAGGGAAAGGAGATTGTAAGCCATTCTGAGACTCTAAATCCAACCCTCCTCCTCCTCCTCTTCTTCATCTATTGCTGCACTTTGGACAGCTGATGCCCTCCCAACTGGGTGTGTCCCCCTTCCCAGTCCATAGCAGGGATCTTCATGCGATCCGGCATTACTACAGCTCAGATATTAGTGGGAGTTTTTCACCACACCTCCAGGGACAGGGGGGCAGAACAAGGAGATTAAAAGCCCCAATCAGCACGCTTAACTACCCATGTTAATCATTTCCTGTGATCACCGAGGCCTGGCCACTGACTTAGCTCCCCACCCCTCCCTGTCCCTTTCATCTCCAGCCTCCAATGCCTCTCCTGCGCCCTTGATATATTGCTATTGATCGCTTTTGATTTAGGGCACGTCCCTTTCGCTGGGAAGCCGTTCCTGGAGGTCTTTGTTTGGGCAGGCCAAGGGAGGTCTCTCCCTGCCTCCAGGTGGGAGGCTGGGAGCCGTTTTCAAAGGTTAATGTCTCTCTTAGAAAGCCTTGCAGGCTGTCATTCTTCAAAGCTGGGAGGGGAGGGGAGGGTGGGCAGGCGGGCTGCCCGAAGGAGAAAAACTATTCATGTGGATTCCTTTAATGGCTAACCCCTCATCAGATGAAATTAATCAAGTCCGATTCATTTTGTTTTTTTTCCGTTCTAAACCGTTCTGTCATCTGGGAAGCCAGGAAGTCAACCTGGGGACTAGTTTCTCTAAATGGCCAGTGGTAATTAAAGATAGCAAAGGGCCATTAAAAGAAAGATATCCTTCAATCGATGTTTGTGTTTCTTTAAGCTGTGCCGTGACCTTTGGGTTGGGGCTGTGGCTCAGTGGTAGAGCATCTGCTTGGCATGCAGAAGGCCCCAGGTTCAATCATCGGCACCTCCAGTTAAATTGGTCGGGCAGCGGGTGATGTGAAAGAGCTTTCTCTGTCGGAGACCCTGGAGAGCCTCTGCCAGTCTGTGTAACTGACCTGGGTGGACCAAGGATCTGGTTGAGTAGAAGGCAGCTTCGTGTGCTCACCAAATGAAGACTGTACACAAAGGGCTGGATACTGAGGATGTGATCCACTAGTGGGATTGCTTTTCTCTGGTGCAAGGATCCTTCTGAGGGAAGGCACTACTACTACACTGGCAGAATGGCTCTGCAGATTCTGATCCGTTCAGATTAGCCATGGGAAGATCACTTCTTGTCCTTTTGGCTCAGATCAAATGTGCATGAGAGCCAGCTTGGTGTCGTGGTTAAGTGTGCAGACTCTAATCTGGGAGAACCGGGTTTGATTCCCCACTCCTCCACTTGCGCCTGGCTGGATGACCTTGGGCAAGCCATAGTTCTGACAAGAGCTATCCTTGAAAAGGAGCCGTTTCTGTCAGAGCTCTTTCAGTCCCGCCTACCTCACAGGGTATCTGTTGTGGGGAGGGGAAGAGAAAGGAGTCTGTAAGCCGCTCTGAGACTCCCTTGGGTAGTGAAGGGTGGGCTATAAATCCAATCTCTTCTTCTTCTTCTTAGTCTTCTTCGTCTTCTTCGTCTTCTTCGTCTTCTCCATCTTCTTCATCGTCATCTTCGTCATCATCTTCTTCATCTTCGTCGTCTTCTTCTTCGTCTTCTTCGTCGTCTTCTTCGTCGTCTTAATCGTCATCATCGTCTTTGTCGTCTTCTTCATCTTCTTCTTGTTCATCTTCGTCGTTTTCTTCGTCTTCTTCTTCGTCTTCTTCTTCATCTTCTTCTTCTTCTTCTTCTTCTTCTTCTTCTTCTTCGTCTTCGTCGTCTTATTCTTCTTCGTTGTCTTCATCTTCTTCATGTGATAGGAAGATATATGCCCCAATTCATTGGGAT
>NW_015196118.1:0-8152 GCF_001447785.1 Gekko japonicus | reverse complement strand
GGACCTCTACTCCATAGGCTTATCTAATTCCCCTTGGACGAGCCAGAACTCCCAGTCCCCAACCGTGATCGGGCTGAGGACTTCCTTTGCTGTGCGTGCCATCCTCTCCGCTTGGCTGTTGGTCGCGGGGTGGAAAGGTGCCAATCTTACGTGTTGGATCAGGTTCCACTGGAGGAATTCCTGGAACTCCGCCGATGTGAAGGCAGTCCCGTTCTTGGAAACTATCGTGTCCGGCAGCCCATGGGTGGAGAAGATCCAGTGGAGTGAGCGGATGACGGCCTTCGCGGAGGTGGTGGATACGGGGCTGATCTCCAACCATTTGGAGTACGAGTCTACTGTTACTATGAATAGCAGCCCCTGGAAGGGTCCAGCAAAGTCAATGTGTAACTGGGACCAAGGTTTCTGTGTTGACTCCCACAACTG
The DNA here is from genome assembly GCF_001447785.1 of Gekko japonicus. NCBI lineage: Eukaryota > Metazoa > Chordata > Lepidosauria > Squamata > Gekkonidae > Gekko > Gekko japonicus. Next base: position 7,729 of record NW_015196118.1, on the reverse strand, counting down.
CATGGGCGCACTTGGTGGGTTTGGGCAGACTGCCTGGCAGGTCTGGCATCTCCTCACCCAGGCCTCAATCTCAGCGTCGATTCCCGGCCACCAAACGTAGCTCCAGGCCATAGCCTTCATCCTGACTATTCCCGGAGGCGCCTCGGGGAAAGCATTGAGGACTCGTTGTCGCAGGGCATGGGGGACTACAACCCTGACGCCCCACAGGAGACAACCCTTGAGAGCTGGCAGTTCATCCCTTCGGGTTGTGAATGCCATGAACTTGGGGCCAGCGGAGGATGCGGGCCACCTCCTCACCACCCAGCCCAAGACCCAGGAAAGGATGGGGTTGCGGGCTGAGTGGGTAGCTATATCTGCGGCCTGAAGGGGGCTTGGGGAGGCCTTCAATCATCAGGACCCCGGGGCCGGGGGCCAGGGCAGCATCTTCAGACAGGAGGGGAAGTCTGTTGAGGGCATCAGCGTGCCCCATCGCCTTGCCCGGGTGGTGTTCCAGGTGGTAATTGTAGCCAGCCAAGAAGAGGGACCAACAAAGAACCCAAGGTGAGAGCACCTGGGGTGTCTGTTTGTCTGCCACAAATAAGCCAAGGAGAGGCTTGTGGTCAGTTACAATAGTGAATGGGTGCCCATACACAAAGTTATGAAACTTTTTCACCCCCACCACAATCACCAAACCCACCTGGTCAATCTGCGCGTAATTGTGCTCGGCAGCCGTCAAAGTCCGTGTGTAGTAGGCCACGGGGACCTCCCAGCCGTCAGGAAGAAGGTGGCCCAGAACTGTGCCAACGCCATCGGGGGAGGCATCACATTCAAGGACTACTGGTAGGGACTCATCAAAGTGCGCCAGCACCTCATTCGAGATGAGTAGCGCCTTGATCCCCTTAAACGCCGCTGCTTCCCTCGGGCCCCACGACCAGGGCGCTGATTTGTCCAGAAGGTGGTGAAGAGGCTCCGCAACCGCAGCCTTGTGTGGAAGGAAGGCGTGATAAAAGTTCAGGAGTCCTAAAAATGCCTGAAATTCTGCCTTGCATGTGGGTCTGGGGGCCTCCACGATGGCCTTGACCTTGTCCCTCGCAGGATAGAGGCCAGATGCATTGACCCAGAAGCCCAGGAAGTCCACCTCCGGGACCTTGCATGTGGGTCTGGGGGCCTCCACGATGGCCTTGACCTTGTCCCTCGCAGGATAGAGGCCAGATGCATTGACCCAGAAGCCCAGGAAGTCCACCTCCGGGACCCCAAGGAGGCACTTCTCCTGTTTGACTTTGAGGCCCACTGAGTTGCAACGGCGAAGGATGGCACAGAGGCGAGAGGCAAAGTCATCTGGGGTGGCCGCGGTGATGAGGATGTCATCAAAAAATGGCGTCACCCCGGGGATCCCTTTCAATAAAGAGTCCATTAGTTGCTGAAATATCCCTGGGGCCACACTTACACCAAACTGCAGCCTCCTAACCTTAAATGCCTTCTGGTGCATTACAATAGTCTGGGCTGTTACTGTGTCCTTATCCACTGGCAGCTGTTGGTATGCCTCCACAAGATCCAACATGCCAAAAATGTTATAAAAAAACTTGCCAAAAATCGAGGATTGGGACTGGGTTCCTCTGAAAGTCCACTAAGCTCAAAGACGATGGACGCAGGAGGGGCCCGCCGTTCAGACAAAGTCTGTTCAGCATTTCCACCGAAATGATGGAAGCTGCTGACCCGGAGTCCACTTCCATTGAGCAGGGGAACCCCTCGATCTGGATCTGGACCTGGATCTTCGGGGCTGTGGGCAAGTTGGGGAGGCGTAGTACCTGTAGTGAGGGCTGGCTGGTCAGGAGGTAGAGGTCATCCGTATCTGTGGTGGCCTTATAGTGTGTGGAGGTCTGGCGGAGCGGCTGTGGTGGATGGTTCCGGTTGCCCTTGAATCTGCAGGCGCGGGGACTTCTGGTGGCGGGAAAGCGGAATGGCTGCCTAATTCCCTACCGCCGCTCACCCAACCCTGAATCCGACCCTCAAATCGATTGCGTGGACGCAACAGATCACCAATTTATGGAGAAAGAAATCCAAAACATTACTCAACCGAACCAGAAGAAACTCAAAAAAATCCAACACCTAACTTTGCAAAAAAAAAAGCCTCGCAGAAAACAAAATGGCGACCGGCATTACCGGAGTTCCTAATGAAACGGCCTCATTCACTGCTAAAGAACTTAACGCGGCCTTAACCAACATGGAAAAAAAGTTTTTCGACCATATGACTGGCAAGTTTAAGCCTTTGTATGACCGATTTGATACCCTACAAAAAGAACTATTGGAGACCAAGAACACAGTGGAGGGAGCTCTTCAGAGAAGCCTACATAATGAAATAGATCTCCAACAGATACACCAAGCGGAAGAGCTATTAGCTGAAAAAACGCTTCGCCTGGATCTTTCTATGAGGCAAAATAACCTCAAATTAAGAGGCTTGGGAGAGAAAATTGAAGAGAAGGGTGATCTGGCTTGCCATATCTCAGCTTGGCTAAAGCAGGTGGTGGCCGTAGAAGGAGATCTAAACAGAACGATCACGAAAGCCTTTCGCCTTGGCCCCACTACACTCTTACGCACCAGACCAGCCAGAGATATTTTAATCACTCTTCTGGACAACAGATACAGGAAACAAATATTATCTGAAGGAAGGAAAAGCGGCTATCTACTGTACCAAGATTGTAAGATAGAAATTTACCCTGACTTACCTAAAGAAGCGATGTTGAAAAGAAAAGAACTGAAACAAATCACCAATAGTTTGCAAGAAGCAGATATAAGGTATTCCTGGGCAAGCCCTCTGATCCTACAAGTATCATACAGAGGAAAGCACTTCAAGATCACCAATCTAGACGAGGGACTTAAAATGCTGAGTACATTGAACATAGAATCTCTGATGGATTACACAAGACAAACGAACAAGCGGCGCCATTCCTCTTCGGCATCGCCGCTTCCAGAACTGCAGGCAGCGGGACCATCTACAGCAGACGGATAAGTAGTATAAAGACTTTAAAGTAATAATAATTAAAAAACACAGGGGGACTTTGAAAGTCGCATCCCCCCCAAAAAAATTGAAAATCTTAATCCTGTTATGTACCCATAATCCATTATTGTTAGATTAGCTGCAACCGGAAAAATGAAAATTAGGAACACTTCAACCCTTAAGGTTGCCTTTTGTTCTACAGTTGAGTTCCTCTTCGAAATGTTCTATGTTCTCACTGCATGTACTTAACAATCATCCACAGAAGTGTTCATTATATATGTTTGAATTAATCTTTGTCGGGGGAAGGAGGGGGAGAGTGGGGGGATTCTTATTATAGTTTAAACAGAAGTAAACTAGACGTTTTCACTCTCCCATTTTGAGAGCTGGGTATTGCAGAGAGCATACGATTACCCAGCCTCCCGTTACTGTAATTCTAAACGGGAGAGAGGAGAGTGCCTTGGGCCAACTCAGTTATTGTTATAGATATTGCTGCTTCGCTGTACTTTTAACTTACGTTAACCTGGTTCTTTTTCTAAGAACAGGGTGATCTCTTCTGCCTTATTAAAAGTGGTATTGTTATTTCACGTGTTCTTAGTATTTAGCACCTTAAATCTTTATTCTTTCTGCCATCCAAGCTACAGACAAAAAAGCCTATTAATTGGCTCCTTTTATATATCTCTACAGTGCTACCAGGCTCATTACTTGAAATATTGATACAGTATACCTGACTCGTTTGATTCCCATTAATTTTCTCCATAGTGATTAGTAATTAATTTTATTGTGAGTACTTATTATCAACTTCTTTTGATTCCAGAACTAACAAACACATCAGTTTTAATATTAACACTGTTCTCTCTCCCACCATATATTTCTCCTCTGATTTTAGTAATTAGCAAAGCCCTTTTGGCTTTAGCTAAAAGAGACAACCTCATTAATCCCATTGTAAACCATTTTGAAGGAGAGAGACTAGCTCCCTTAAAAAATATCTGAGTTGATTGAAAGATATACTCAATAGATATACTCTCTGCAATCTTTATAAGTCACACATACATCAAAAGTGACAAAATTATATTTGATATTTATATCATTAATCAAACCCTGAGGCTTGCTGTTGTATTTTACTTCAACTGATCTCATAATTTTCTGTGTAATTTTTTTGAAACCCAATAGGTGGACAGTTCTAAGTATCTGTCAACGTATTAGGTGACAAGACATTCTACTAATCAATACCTTCGATTCTAAGTGCTGAAATCATCTTAAAACTTTTTTAACCCTAACTCATTAGGTAAAGATGCTTAAGATCACATGTATAATAAACAATCTCTTCATTGAGTGGTCTCGTACCAGTCTTGCATACTTAAACTAACAGACCTTCCATACTATAGTGACAATGCAATCTCAAACGAAAATCATCTCTGCTAATGCTCATGGCCTAAACAACACAGTCAATAGGCGTAGAATCCTTAATAACTTAACAAAATTGAATCCAAGTATAATCCTATTACAGGAGACTCACTTAAAAAAACTGTAAGCCAAGTATTTCACTCTAAGAAGTTTCCAAACCAATATTTAGCCCCAGGTAACTCAAAATCCCGCGGGGTGGCCATTCTTTTGTCTGACTCCACAAGATTTACATTGACCTCCCTAAAAAAAGATCCACAAGGAAGGTTCATATTTATAAAAGGCCTACTAGAAAATAGGCAAATAACGATTGCAAATTTATATGCCCCGAACGCAGGACAAATTGATTTCCTTAATCATACATTAACCAAACTTAAAGTGTTTGCTGAAGGTGAAATCATACTAGGAGGAGATTTTAACATGATATGTGATGCGCATCTAGATAAGTCATATCACCTATCATCATCCCACAAACCTAAAACTCGTCATACTCAGTTGACTGAACTCTTAAAACAGCACAACTTGGTTGATATTTGGCGTCTCCTTCACGCGGAAGAGAGGGATTATACCTATTTCTCCTCTGTCCACAATGTACATTTGAGGATTGACTTTATCCTCCTGTCACCCTCGCTGCTAGACAGTGTCTCTTCAGCTGACATAGAACCTTCGAAATGGTCAGACCATGCTTGGCCTAACTGCACATTGGCAAGCTTTGATTTGAGTAAAAAACACAGACAATGGTCACTGAACACCTCTTTATTGGAAAACCAGATTTTTAGAGAAGAAATAGAGGAAGAAATAAAAAACTACTTTAGCATTAATAGTACGGAGAGTGTGTCTCCAAATACGCTGTGGTATGCTCTAAAGCCCGTGATCAGGGGAATCATTATTTCCAAATCGTCCTACCTGAAAAAACTTAAACAAAAATTAGAATTAGATACAATAAAAAGAATTAATGAACTGGACAGACAACATAAACAAACAGGTTCGAAACTCATTCTTCAAGAACTTGCAGCGGAAAAAAAAAACCTCACACTCTTAGAAACCTCAAAAATCAAAAGGAATATTTTATTCACAAAGCAAAAATTCTGGATAAAATCTCCACGCACTCTCCGTTTGCTTGCTCACAAAGTTAAAGAACAATCTCTTTCTAAAAATATAAAAGCCATCAAGACATCCAAGGGAGAAATAACAACTAATACAGATCAAATTATTAGCAGTTTTGAGGATTATTATACAAACCTTTATGCTGCAGCTCCATTTAATGCAAAAGATTTTCAGGAAGAGATCACCAAATTCCCAACACCTAAGACATTAAGCGAAGAACACAAACGCTCCTAGCCAAACCACTCACAGAGGCTTTCAATTCTATCTTAGAAACAGGCTCTGCTCCATCATCATGGCGCCAAGCAACTACTGTTGTTCTTCCAAAAAAAGGTAGGGACCTACACCACCCTAGCTCCTATAGGCCCATATCATTATTGAATCAGGACCATAAAATCTTCACATCAATTCTGGCAAAAAGAATCAATACTTTCATTTCGGAATACAAATCAAGTTGGTTTTATTCCTACAAGGGATTTGGCAGACAACACGTTCAAAACACTAAATTTAATCAGACATTGCACACAAAATAAAATACCAACTGCTTTTCTCTCACTTGACGTGGAGAAAGCATTTGATACTGTACAATTTCCATACTTATTCACCATCCTCCAGAACATGGGTTTCGGTAAAAATTTCTTGAAAGCCCTAAAAAGTTTGTACTCTAATCCTAGCACTAATCTCAAAATTAATGGATCTATATCTAAACCAATATCTTTAGGCAAAGGTACCAGGCAAGGGTGTCCACTTTCCCCAATACTGTTTGCCTTGGCGATCGAACCGTTGGCTAATGCAATCAGGTCTGAAAGAGCTATCAAAGGCATCCACATAAAAGACAAAGAGCACAAAATATCATTATTTGCCGATGATATGCTTCTATATATAACCAACCCAGTGATGTCTATCCCGCCCTTGATTCCTTCCATAAGATATCCGGCCTTGGGATCAATAATTCCAAATCGCAAATTCTCCCTATCCATATAGATAAAAAAGATCAAAGGAAAATAACGGAAAACTTTGATTTTAGTTGGGTCTCCTCCCATCTATCTTATCTAGGAATAAATATTCCACTAAACCTCTCCAGCTTGCAGAAAGTAAATCATCATATTGCACATGCTGAACTTTGATCAACTATACTACGCTGGAACAAACTGAATCCATCATGGGTAGAGAGACTTCACCTCAGCAGTTCAAGACCCGGGTGCCGCAAGACGGGGTGAGCTCCTGTCTCTAGTTCCAGCTCCTGCCAACCTAGCAGTTCGAAAGCAAGAAATTGCAAGTAGATAAATAGGTACCACTTCAGTGGGAAGGTAACAGTGTTCCGTGCACCTTGGTGTTTAGTCATGCCGGCCACATGACCACGGAAACGTCTTCGGACAGCGCTGGCTCTTTGGCTTTGAAACGGAGATGAGCACCGCAACCCTAGAGTCGGATTCGACTGGCTTTCGAGCAAGGGAACCTTTACCTTTACTTACCAATTATTAAAAGTTGGCAGATAACGCTTAGAAATTTCCTATGGGCAGGGAAAAAACCACGTATAGGTTTCAACACTCTGAAATGAAAGAGGAAACAAGGAGGTTATAGTTTACTGGACCTAAATTGTTACTACAAAGTCACTTTAATGTCTAACGTAATTAAAATGCTCCGTCTGGACCCTGTTCTGGAATGGGTACAAATCTGTTCTGACTTACTTTCAAGAACAGCTCTGAAAAGAACTACGGCTTCCCCAAGGTCATCCAGCCAGGTGCAAGTGGAGGAGTGGGGAATCAAACCCGGCTCTCCCAGATTAGAGTCCGCGCACTTAACCACTACACCAAACTGCGGCTTTCTCACTGGGCTTCTGGATGTGCCCCTGGAATTTCATCCGCTCGGCCAGCATTGTTGGCCTGGAAGTGAGATACTTGGTCAGGGCTTCAATGATCTCCTCGTATGTGTACTCGAGGATTGCCTTCAGGGCCAGGAGGCTCTTCGCGAGCCGGATGCTGTTCACTCCTCAAGAGCTGAGGAGGTGAGCCCTTCTCTTTCCCGCATCGGTCACCTCATGGAAGGCGAGGTAGCAGGTCAGCTGGTCCGTCCACGAATCCCAGAGCTCGGGATGAGTGGGGTCAAAAACTTCAAGGTGTCCCGGAGCAGAGGCCATTGCTCTGGTGCGGAGCAGGGAGTGGTGTTCGAAGTCGCCGGGCGTGGTGTGGTGCCGTTTGGGAGCAGTGCGGGGCGCGGGGGAATGATGCTCGGTGCTGCGCTGGA
>NW_015196117.1:0-7223 GCF_001447785.1 Gekko japonicus | reverse complement strand
TTAAGTTTTTATCATTTGGCATACATTTCGCTGACTTTAAGGACATGAAGTATAACTTTGTGTCTAGACTGGCTCCATGTGTCCATGTAATAACCCAGATAAACAAATATAAGGTCAACAGTCGTGTTAGTCTGACCCGCAATCAACAGTCATACGACTTATAAGAATTGCTGTACATGTATTGTGCTCTGAAGCATTACAATATGATACACAACTTAATAGAATATAAACCAAGGTTGACCTTATATTTGTTTACCTGTAATAACCCAGCCAACAAAAAAAGTGTTCTCTTTTGGCATAGTTAGGTAGCGGGAGGCATGCTGTATATTGATATGAGATGTCCAAAAGGGTAACATTCCACACTTTTTGCCTGCCGCCATAATCAGAGAGAAATGCAGTCCACAGAACAATTTGAATCATTTAAAAGTGAGAGCACAAGTTAGAAGCTCATTCTTCACTCATGATGATGTTCCTATTTATTTATTATTTATTAGTATTTTTACCCCGCCCTCTTCGCGAGCGGGCTCAGGGCGGCTTACAAGAGGGCAACAATGCCCATATATAAAACAAGATTAAAACAGCTTAAAACAAAAATAAAATCCTCGAATCACAAAAGTAAAGTACTCTATAAAGAACAAGATGGTCTTCCAACGGTAGGTGCCAGATCTTTCATTGGAGGTAGATAATGTCCTGTAGCTGGTACGCGGCCAGTCTAGTGGTACCAACCCAGGCAGTTAATATATGTGCCAGGTCCATCTACAAGCCTAGGAATGGAACACTTATCTGAAATACAATACTGGCATCTAATGGGCTTTTTTAGGGAAAAGAAGAACCAGAGAAACGTCGCAGCCAACATCGCAGAGAAACATCGCAGCCAAGAACTCTGGCAGGGAGGGAGATCCCAGACAGTGAAATCTTCCTGGATCAAAGGGACATCATGCGATAACCCGCTTGCACTCTTGACAGCTGCTCCTCATGAGTCATCTGCAGAAACGGAGATTTCTGCGGCTGACTCCTGAGTTGAGTGGCTCAGAGTCCTGGGAATTCATCTGCACTCACAGTTGCGATGTAGTCTTTATATGGACACGAAGCCTGGCCACCTTCATCTCTTGAAGATTTATGAACATAATTATTCTGTAGACAAAGACATGACTCCTTACGGTGAAATAAGCCTCTCTTTTTTTGAGACAAAGTTATCTGAAGGATTTATGGACTTAAAAACTTTTGGCAAAAAGCTTAATAAAGAGGAGATTTTAAAAAGTTTTGAAACTGAAAAAGGAACAATTATTTTTCTACTTTTCTAATCTCTTTTTAATTTTACTTTTTTGACGAAAGTGTGTATGCGGCAAAGTTACTAGTTAAAGAGAACAGACCGCCATGGGATTATTTTTTTTGTTCTTAAAAACTGTATTCAATTGAAAGATTTTACACAACAAAAGATAAAGTAATGATTCAGATAGTGACTGCCGTTACTGTGGTGATGTGACTCCAAATTGTGGAGATTGAAAAGTGAAACTGCTTGATTTGTAATGACTCTATGTTTGTAAGATTTGCTTTTGAATTTTATCTTACAATGGCAAATACCAGAAAAAACCAAGGTAGGAGAAGCTCAATAGACCAACCTGTGGGGAAAAATAGCTTCACCGGATTTGATTCAGAAATTGTTTGAACAAATAGAGAATAAAATGGAAAATCTTGGAAATAAGTTAAAAGATAAGAGATAGAAGCCTTTGAAAAAAGAATGACTTGTAAAAGTAAAAGAAAAAATGACAGAGGAAGTTAAACAATTGGAAAGTTCTGTAAAGCAAATGTCTGGAGAGGAAAAACAAATCAATGAAAAGCTAATGGTTTTAGAGAAGAAAACAAGTTACGGATAGAGAGCTGGAAAAACAAGTAGATAATTTGGTTTTAACGAAACAGAGAAAAAAACACTTTGAGATTTAGAGATATTCCAGAGGTTCCTGATGAAGGTATTAGAGAAAGGATTATTACAATTCTGGCTAATGTTTTGGGAATGGGAAGAGGAATACATGGAGACAGAAATTCACAGTGTCTGTGGAATAAACTCTAGATTTGCCAAAACAAGAAATGTCCCAGGGGATACATTGGTTCATTTTGTGAGAAAGAAGATAAGGAATCAGGTGCTCCAACAACATTTTAATACAAGATTAAATATTGGCAATATAGATATAATTGTTTTGAAAGAAATCCCTATTAGAATTTTACTCAAGAGAAAAGATTATACCTTCCTGACTGAAAAATTAAGACAGAAAAAGATTGTGTTTCAATGGGATACTCTGGAGGGTGCAATTTTCACTTTTAAGAAACAAGAGATTTAGATTGAACTGAGTTCAAAAGGTGAGAGATTTTTTTTAGAAAAATTTAAAAGATCTAGAGGAGATGGAAATGGAAAGTCCAGCAGAACTCACACAAGAATAGCAACAGGAACTGGGAAAGGATGATTCTGAATTAGGTGCCACAGGTACTAACTAAATTTTATGGATTACAAATGCTTAACATGGAATATCAATGGAGCAAACCCCCCACAGAAGGGGGGGGGAATTCACTATTCGAAAAAGTTAAAATAGGATATTATTTTTCTTTAAGAGACTCACATCAGAAAAAAAGGTATCAAATATTTGGTTTATAGAGTTTTGGGTGAAGAATTTATTTCAGCAGACATTAAAAAGAGAAACTGAGTTATTTTGTATATTAAAGCTCATCTAAAACCGGAATTGGTACTGAGTGATGATCATGGTGTAGAAAGAAGTCAACTTTCATGGGGTCAAAACTTTGGTGGTGAGTCTCTGTGCCCCCAAGTGGAGATAAAATGGTGTTTTATAAAAGACTCAAGGATAGTTTAATAGATTTACCATATGAAAGCTGGTGTTTGATAAGGGATTGGAATTGAGTGATTTCCCACAAATAGACAGGACCTCTGAGAAAATATTAAAATGCTTCAAGGTAAACGATCAAAAATTTCTTTGCTTTGATGAACAGTTTGGGTTTGGTTGATTTATGGAGACAGAAAAATGCCAGTTCAAGAGGATATACATATTTTTCAGGAAGATAGATCTTTTTCAAGAATAGATTAATAAGATCTCTAAAGTACCTTTTCTTTGTAAACCTAAACATAGACTATGTAGTAATCATACTTGTACTTATCGCATAGAAAATCAGAAGCCTCCTTTTATTTTATTTAGGTTTTTCCTCTTTTTTGTTCTGTTAGTTCTCCGTTATTAAATAAAGAATGCATTTCCCCCCCAGAAACAGCACTCTCGAAAACTTAATACCCTGAAACTTTTGTTGGTCTCTAAGGGGCTGCTGGACTCAAATCTAACTGTTCCGCTGCAGACCAGTTTGATTTTCATGTGCCAGTTGCTGTAACTTCGAGTTAAGTCTCCACCAAGTAGATTATGTTTCAGTTACCACTTTACATTTGTGACCACACAAGGGCTGGTCTTTGTATGGTTAGTAGTCAATATCTCTCTGAAAACCATCTCTCCTTTCTGTATCTTACCATTTTCAGGGGAGCCAAAATGGGTACAGTTACAAGATGCCTGATGTTCCTGATGCTTTTCCAGAACTATCGGAACTTAGGTAAAACCATAAAGAGCAGTACAATTGTACAGTTGACAGGCATCACTTTTTACTATAAATTCATTCTTAACATTGTTAGGGATGTACCCAAGAGGATTTCTTTTAGAGAAAATAGAAGCTGTTCCCTTCAGGAAAGTTCAAACTGTTTGTGTCTGTTTCCAGAATATTGATATATGAAAAAAGACCCAACGCAGTAACTTGTAACTAGGTCACATGGCCAGATTCTCCCACATAATTTGGAGGGTATTTGTATGATAGTTGGGCGTACATGTTTCTGCATGTTGAAAAGGATGTGATTTGCATGTACTTTGATTTCAGTTTACATAGATGCTCCTTAATAACATAAACAGTTACACCAAGTCACTTTCCCTGGAAAGGGTTCTCTAATCCGGAGGATAAAGAATAGGATCCCACTTGAATAGTATGGTGAATAAGCGTAATACCATCCATTGCATTTGGGTACTTATGTGCTTTTGTATGTATTCCCTCATTGCTGTTTCTGTGGTTTACATTCCTATCATTGTTGTGGAATCATTTTCGCCCAAGTGTAGTATGCCTTCTTGGCATTCACCAAAAATATGGCAGTATTTCATTTCCAGGATTCTGAAAAGACATTATATTAGAAAATCTGTACAGGGGTTCTTGAGCAAGATATGAGCCTAAGATCAAAAGCTTACTGTGTCAATAATATCACAGCCAGAAAACAAGTAAAACAAAGCATTGTTAAAGCAAAAGCAAGCAGATGAATTGTTGCAAAATACTGTTTTTATTTCTTCTGAAATCCAGCCTTTCACAGCTGACAGAAATGAATGAGCAAGAAGACGTGCTGCTGGAACACTTTGCTAATCTGCCTCAGTTGAAGCAAGTCATCGATGATAAGGATGATTTAGTGAAAAGTATTGAAGAGCTAGCAAGTAAGACGTCAAAATGTTTGTAAATCAAAAGAACATTATGGGAAGCAAATGGCTCCCTTCTAGGATTGAATGGTGATTTTTTTTTTTTTTTTGGCAGAAAAAAATCTACTGTTGGAACCTAATTTGGAGGAAAAAAGGCAAGCAGTGCTAGATAAAGTAAGTGGCTGAAGAAAAACAGTTTATATTGAGCTTGTGGAAAACAGTGATTTGCTTTTTCAAACAGAATGTTTGTTCCTCCTAGTATGAACAACTTACCCAGTTGAAGACCATGTTTGAAAAGAAGATGCAGCGGCAGCATGAACTTAGTGAGGTAAATTTTGATGCTGTCTGCCTAATGAATGGAAGCACCCATTCATTAACTGGGGGATTTCACCACCAGAAAAAGCGGTGTTGGCTATTATATTGCCTGGCCTATACATCTAGCACAGTGAAGTAGTAGCATGCTAAGCTGGTTAAATGGACTGTACTGCTTCAGAATGCAGGTGCTTGGCGACTAGCACAGACGGCATGCTTCCTGCTGTTCTGGTTTTCCACTATAGCAGGGTTTTGGTTTATTTACTTAGGGAACTATTCGAAAGTATCATCCCATCCATCCTGGAGTGCTCTTGTCTCATTCTGTCACATTTGTAGATCATCGCTGTTTCTAAAAATGAGTTGAAAAGCAAATTGACTCTTGAGAACTAAATAGGCTTGCCAAGTCCCCCCGGGGGGCGGGGAAACCCCCGCCCCAGAGGTCCGTTCCCTGCTGCCGGCGAATCGGACCCCGGGGGAACCCCACCCCGATGTGCATGTCACCCGGAAGTGACGCAACCATGCCGGGTATGCTGGGGGTGGGGCCACGGTCATCCGAGGGAAAACTCTATGGTTTTCCCTCGGATGGTCGTGGCCCCGCCCCCAGCGTGCCCGGCGTGATCGCGTCACTTCCGAGTGACAAGGATGCGGCACGTGCTTTGCGCACACACGCGCACTCCAGCCGGGAGTCCCCCGCTGTGACGAAGAACGCACTTGGCAACCCTAGAACTAAATGGAATATTCATGTTCAGTAATAGTATGCTTACGGTTACCAGAAGTTATTGCAAACAGGTGTTATGATTATACCTGGCTGTGAGCATCTCATAGGCACTGGGGTGGCCAGTGGTTCGTGCAGAATCTGGGACTTAACATTTTCTTTCCAAACAGTACTGATTACACATCAGTGCATGACATTTATTCTGGGGAACTGACTACAGCCTCATTAAGCATTGCTGCTTCACAGTGCATTAGCAAGTCTTCACCTGGGGCAAGCACTGTGGTCCTCTGGTGAAGCAGACTTTCCAGTAGCACACAAATACCTTTTTACCCAGTTTTCTGCAACTTGCAGAGAACAGAAGGGAAGGACTCTTATGTCAAACAGCTTTGGAGTAAGCAGAAGTATCTTCCTGCTCCAGAACTCATTGTGGCAGAGAGATCTGTCTCTTTTTCTCTTTCACATTGGGTGGGGAGGTGGGACAAAACCATTTCTGCCATATAAGGCTTTTAGAGCAGGAGTGTGAGAGATTTGCACAGTTTCTCAAGGAAATGAGACCCACCCTTTCCTCTCAGTCACATTCTCTAGTACACAGGAGGACTTGAGGGAAGTGATGATTCAACAAATGATTGAAATGTGGAATTAACTGCATGAGTGTGTAGTAGTGACTCACTGGCATAGAGGGTTTTAAAAGGGGACTGGCCAGATTCGTGGAGGACAGGTCCTTCAGTGGTGACCAGCCATGGTAACTAAAGCAGAAAAACCTCTGAATGCCTTTGCTGAGAGGCAGCACTGTGGGAAGGTCTTGGCCTCTGTGCCCCGTTGTTGGCCTTTCCCTATTAACTGGTTGGCCACTGTCTGAGATAGGTTACTGGTCTGGATGGGCCACTGGTCTGATCCAGCAAGGCTTTTCTTATATTCTTACAGGAATCAGTGGCAACTGCAAATTATGCCATACCAAAAGCTCCTGTGTATAAGCCCCGTTGAAATGAGTAAAAATACAAAATGTCACGCTCTTTTTTCTTAGTTGTATTTAGGACTATTTTGGGGCAGGAAAGCACAGGAATGGAATTCCGGCTGGCTTCAGAGTGGGCCACGCCCACTACAGCCAAAACCTTTGCATGCGTGGCTACAGAGGGAAGGCCTTGAGAGCGACACACACACCCACGACTCTGAGGCGGGCAGGCCAGGGGGGTCCCTGGAAGGATGTGGGAGGCATTTAAATGCCTCCCCATGCCTTCCCTGGCCTGTTGTCTTGTGGAGGGCCCGGCTTCCCCGGGGCAAGCCAAGAGAAGGCAGTTTAAACTGCCTTCCCTTCAAGGGGGGGGGCTTGCCCTGGCAAGTCAAGGGAAGGCATGGGGGTGTGGCCTAATATGCTAATGTGCTGCACTGTCAGGGTGTGGCCTAATATGCTAATGAGTCTGCTATTGGGTGTGGCCTAATATGCTAATGAGCTCCTGCTGGGGTTTTTCTGCAAAAAAAGCACTTGTTGTATTATGTGTAGCTTTTCCGCCAGCATGGTTCTGAGTGTTGCAAGCAAATTGCTAGGCCTTTGCGCTGCTTTGATCTTACTATCATACTTTTTGTCAGCCTTATATCTTTGCAGAAGCTTTTGGAGTTATATTTGGGGAGTATGTTATGTAATTTACAGAATGTTCCTTTTTAGCACTATGCTTGAAAACTGAATTTCCAGATGCCTTTCA
>NW_015196116.1:0-7237 GCF_001447785.1 Gekko japonicus | reverse complement strand
ATTAAAGTCAATAATGATCTGTCAAATACTATATATCTAAAAAGAGGCACAAGGCAGGGTTGCCCCCTGTCCCCGTTATTATTTATTTTAGCCATTGAACCACTAGCGGAATATATTAGAAATAACAAAAATATTCATGGAGTACAGACTGGACATATACTGCATAAAGCTAGTCTTTATGCAGATGACATCATTTTATATATAACTAAACCTAATATCTCACTGAGAGAAACATTTATGACTTTAAAACAATTTGAAAAGATATCTGGTCTTAGTTTTAATAATGAAAAAACCACAATCCATCCTATTAATATGAGAGAAGAGTTCTTAAGAATCATAAAAAATGAATACCAACTAGAACCCTCAACAAAACCTTGGAGGTATCTAGGAATCTTTATTCCCCAAAACCTAAAAGATTTAGCTGCAGCAAATGTTGACAAATTACATTCTGAAATTAAGATGACCTTAAAACAATGGGAATCAAAATCGATTTATTGGAATGACAGAATAAATCTAATAAAAAAATTTATATTACCAAAATACCAATTTTTTTTCAGAGCTTTACCTGTTCCGTTAAGCAAATCACTTTTTAAAAAATGGCAAGCTGATATAAACAAGTTTTTATGGGCAGGAAAAAAGCCCAGGATAAAAGCGACCATTTTATATAGATCAACCAGCCGTGGTGGTCTAAATATACCTAATTTGCAATGGATATATGATTCTATTAACATTGGCACGTTAATACTCAGTGCCACATTGAAAAAGCCTCCAATCTGGTCAAATATAGAACTAAATCATTTACAACCGTGTACTTTATACGAGACCCTATGGGATCCAAAAATATTACACAAATGTAAACCAACACAAAATCCATATTTAAATAATTCGCTAAGAATTTGGTATAAATGGAAACCTATTTTAGCTCCAGGTATATCTAGCCAATCATCATATAGACAAGAATGGTTTATTCCTTGAAAAGAATGGGAATATTATGACAGCTGGCAAAAAGCAGGTATAACAAAAATCTCACACTTCATGGAAAATAATGTCATTTTGACAAAATCTCAACTGGAAGAAAAACTTAAACAAGATTCACTGGTATAAATATCTTCAAATAAATCATCTTTTACATTCTCCTCCTCTGGAAATAATGAGGAAACGCCCATTAACTCCGTTAGAACAAATTCTGGAGAAAGAATCTGAGGTTTTTCAAAACCTCTCTTCGACAATTTATAAACACATAAGTCACAGTAAAGAAGAAAAACTGACTCTTTATCAAAAACAATGGAAAGATGACTTAAAAATTGATTTGAACAATGAAGATTGGCAATCTATATGGGAAGGATATAGTAATAATTCAAAAATAATTTCAGTAAACAATCTTATGTCAAAAATCATCATGAGATGGCACATTTCACCAATCAGACTTTCTCGAATAAATAAAGAATATAGTCCACTTTGTAAAAAACTATGTGGTAATAAAGCAGATTTCATACACTGTTGGTGGTCATGTGACAAGATACAACTGTTTTGGAAAAATGTTTTAGAAAAAATTAAGGATATAACGGGTGTAAACTTACCTTGTTCTCCTGAAATGATCCTATTGGAACTTTGGCCGCAACCTAGAAAACATAAAAATAAAGAAGAGTTAATAACATTTCTACTCCCATAACCAGGGGTCATTTCCTAGAAAAAGAGGTGCAGGAGTCCATTTGCATAACTCATTTGCATATGCCACACCCCCTGACAAAGGGCAGGCATGTTTAAAATGAGTTAAGGCACATGCAAATGAGTTTAAATCCCCCCCCTTCCCTGAGTCTCTCCACAAAAGCGGAGAGGCTCAGGAGGAAAGGCAGACAATGTCTGCCCGCCTCCCCTTCCCCTCTTCAGTCAACCCACCACGGCGGGCTGGCTGGAGACAGGAAGGGCAGGGAGGCAGACATGCCTGGGTCCCCTGCCCGATCTTCTCCAGGTGCCCCGCAGCTATGGGGCACCTCGAGAACATCGGGCAAGGAACCCAGGCATTTAAATCCCCCCCCTTTCCCCGAGTCTCTCCCCAGAGTGGAGAGGCTCAGCGGAAAGGTGGCGGGGGGCTCTGCAGGGCTTCCCTGGCCTGTCTGCCTATGCAGGTGGGTCAGGAATGGCGCGGGGGGGGCGCCCCGGGCTTGTTTCTGCCGGAGTGCTGCTCCGCCATGCTCCGGGAGGAGGGGCGTGGCGTCGGAGCGCTATCGCATGGACGCCTAAATCCGCAGTGGCGAATTTAACAAAGGTTTTTTATCCTTTTTAGATTTGTGGGTTTCCTGCAAACACACTATATTTATTCCATGTTTTTTAATCAAATTTTTTAATCTGTACCTCTTTAAATCTGAAGCCAAACCATTTATATTTATAGATAACAATTTTAATGTCTCAACCATTTTCGTCTATACATTCATTATATCTTTGCTCATGTCTATCCTTTATTACTTCGATGGTCCCCCTCATCCCCTTTCCCCCTCCCCGAAGAGCCTCCCCTAAGGGGTATACAGTTGGCATACACCTCCTGACCTCTTCGCTACTTGGTTGAGGTCTACGTTCCCAATTCCCCCCTCCCTTATTCTTTCAATCATGTAAGTTTCAATATAAGCCACCATGCTTATTCTATATTGTTTCTGATCCAAATAATTCAAAATACATTAAACACAAACAAAATACCTCAAACACCAACTTATATCTCTATTCACATTATATGGTGCCAATTATAATCTAAGAGCAGCTAGCATCCTTTCTTGGACGTTTTGACTGGCTTTGCAAAGCCTGACTCGATTCTCCTTCTTCACTACTAGATGTAGTTATGTCGAAAGCTTCCCTTTGTTGGGCTTCTTCTTCCTCCATAGCTTCTGATTCCAACGACGTCATACTGATTCCCAGTCTCTCCAGCATTCTCCTTGCCTCTACTGGATTTTTTGCTCGGAAAAGTTTACCTTCTCTAAATACCAGTATTACTGCTGGGTATCCCCATGTAAATAGTATTCCATTTTCAAATAGTTTTTGAGTGTAAGGTTTTAACATTCCTCTTTGCTGCAGCGTCTCTGGAGAAAGGTCCTGTCTTATAATTACTTTATATTCATTAAATTGTAAGTCCTTCTGTGTTTTTAACCTTTTATAAACACTGTCTCTTGTTTTCTCTCTTGCAAATGCCATAATAATGTCCCTTGGCTTTGCTCCCAGACTAGGCTTGGGGCGGAGAGTTCTTGTACTCTTTCAATTTCTTCCGGACCTATTTTTATTCCATTTTCCTCAAACCATTCAAGTATCTTTGTTTCAAGGTCTTTCTGCATAATAGCTTCAGGAATGCCAGATAAGCGAATGTTTCTCCTTCTTTGACGGTCGTTAATGGACGCTAATCTACTAGTCAGCTCCTTAATTTTGGCCTCATTAAGGTCAGCTTTTTTGGATGCAGTTTCTGCCACCCTTTTTATACTCTTAACTTCTAGTACCAACTGGCTCAAATCTGATTTAAGAGCTTTAATGTCCCCTCTCACATTTTGCTCTGAGGTGGCAATAAGCTGTGTTAATTCTTTCAATTCCTTCTTAGTGGCCATTTTTACGCTGCTTCTTTTGTTGCAGCCTCCACCCAGGGAGATTAAATAAGAAAATAAACACAGTTTGTATCACTCACTTCCGAAATCTCGTGCAGCTCAAACCTCTTGGTTCTCTGCCACTTTTCACAGATGTTTCAGGTTGTTTCCACAGCTTTATCTCTCTTCTTTGGCAGCTTAATAACACCTTCTCCGGGAGGTAATTTGGAAGCGTCTTAACCAAACTGACGCATGCGTAGAACCTCCTCTCCACTGTATTAAGTTCTTGGATGCCGTTTTCATGTTGTTGGGAATTAGCAAGTTTAGCTTATAATACCAGTACTGTGTGCGCCTTTACTGTTTGTGTGTGTGTTGCTCCAACAGATGATGAGAGTGATCAGGAGATCTCCCTGTCTGGTTCACTGGCACATGAGGAAGATTCTGATAAGTATGAGCTGCCCTGTTGGGATTCTCCTTCTGAGGGGTCGAAGAATCTGGAAGCTAAGCTTAATGTAGTGACAAAGATTGTGAAACCGGTAGGGTAGCATTGCAATGATAATCAAAATTGACAAGTAGAATCATATTTCATAGCAGGAGGCTAGCCACATAACGCTTTGCCTTGGTCTTCTGTTCTGATGACAGCTTTTTGTTGACAGTGTTACCGTGTATTTAGGTCAGGGGTCCCCAACCTTTTTGACTCTCATTTGATACGTTTCATTAGGACCAGCCCAATGACACATAACATTGTATAAGCTTTCAAGTTCCCCTTCCCCAAGTTCTTCCCCTTCCCCCATCCCTTCCTCCAGCCGTCTCTCCAGGCTGCCTGCAAAACTGCACACCACAACCCCCCCCCCCAACGAGCCAACTTACCCTTGCAGCAAGAAGACGCCACGCATGCAGCCCCAACGGAGGGCTCCTGGAAGCTGGGGGTGGGGCTTCTGCCATTGTGCAGGCCCCGGAGGCTGCCTGCCCGCCTGCCCAACTAGTTTTTTAAAAAGTTTTAAATAATTTAAAAAAACCAGGCATTTAGATCCGGAGAGGTTCAGGGGAAAGGGGGGGGCATGTCTGCCCACCTCCCCGCCCCTTCTCCAGCGGGCTGGCTGGAGGAGGGGAGGGGAGCACAGGGAGGCAGTCATGCCTGGGTTCCCTGCCCTGCTGGGTTCCCTGCGGGGCACCTCGAGAACATCGGGCAGGGAACCCAGGCATTTAAATCCCCCCCTTTCCCTGAGTCTCTCCCCAGAGTGGAGAGGCTCAGCGGAAAGGTGGCGGGGGGCTCTGTAGGGCTTCCCTGGCCTGTCTGCCTACGCAGGTGGGCCAGGAATGGCGCGGGGGGGCATCCCGTGCTTGTTTCTGCCGGAGTGCTGCTCCGCCATGCTCCGGGAGGAAACAACCCCTGATCACAGGGATGACTCTTTCTACATTCCTTTCTCTCCACTTGCATAGTCAGAGCCCTGATTTCACCTTCTAGCTCACATTTGAACAACAACAACAAATCTCACACAGATTGGAGAACTTGATTTTAAGATGTCCTGATCTCTGACATGTGATGTCCCTGTTTGAACAACAAGCAATTACTGTAATGATTCGTAAAATTTTATGGCTTTAAGTGCCTAATACAAAATTCAACATCCAGCTGAAACTTTTCTCTTTGGGAAATAGACTGTGTATTGCTGTGGTACTACAATTAGCAAACTAGCAATGTTTTAAACAAGATTTCTTGTGTTTATAAGCAGCCTTATAGACTGGAGTGATGGATTATTGAGGATATGTGGATCAGCTTGGATGTGTCCACCTTGTTGGTGGAGGATATGGTACCAAGGTAATGGTTGGATGAGCTAGGGACGAGGACTGGCACTTTTATTTATTTATTCATTCATTCATTCATTCAATTTGTACCCCGCCCTCCCCGCGAGCGGGCTCAGGGCTGCTTACACAGTTGGTACAGAAATACCAATAAAACACATAAAATCAAGTTAAAACAATTCGATGAATCATAAAATCATAAGGTGCTAGTGATCCTTCATTAGTTACTTAAGGTGGCGTACTAAAAATGTTTGCAAACAGGCAATCCAACTCAGTGGTCTTCTTAAGTCACACGATGGTCTAGGCCAGATGTTAAGGTTGGGGGCCGGGCTCATTGATGGTAGTAGTCAGGGCAGCCACTACCTAGTTGAAAGCCTAGTGGAAGCGCCAACCTCCGCTGAGAAGCGGAGAAGCGCCGACCTCCACTGCCATGTAGTTCTCACAGTTGTGTGAGATGGGGGCATAAAGAGGTTCTATTCCAAAGTGTCTCTAATCAGGGTCATCGACTAAGAAGTTGGCAGACTGATCTGCTTAAGGTTTCCCAGCCCATTACTTCTCCGGCTGCTGTTCCTGCTAGCTGCTTGGCAGGTCCATGGAGGACCTTCATATTACCTTGACCTTGTGTCATGCAGAGTGGTTGATTATAAGGTGAGGTGTGAGAACATCGTCTATCTTATCTGCTTCCTTGTTCTTCGTGGCATGGACTTGGACCATTTGTAGATCCAAATAAATGAAAGTCATTTTGGCTTGGGTGCTTCAGCAAGGGTGCTGTTGTGGAAAATTACTAAGTGTTTTTTCTTTTAAGCATTTATCATGTAAGGAAAATGGAGGTGGGCGTGATGTGGGTTGTACGGCACTGTGTATTCTCTCTGTCAAGTGTTGGGGGGAAATGGGCTTGGGTGTATTTGTACTGGGATGAAGGTTTCACATTGGTAAGACTTCCCATGTCTTGTGTCTCAGACATAAACCTTGGGGGCTTCTTCTGAACTATTTGGCTGAATGTGAAATCCTCTCTTGGTTGTAGCACCTGGCTCTGGAAGACCCTCATATAATGCAGGAGATAATGCATGAAGAAATCCCACCAGATGCTGTCCAGGACAGGCGCCTCCATTACCTCCCTCAGCTGGAAAGTGCTACTTTGGTCGGGGTGTCTGTGGAGTATGTGGTCTCGCCTTCTCAGTTCCATGTCCAATTTTATGGCGCAGAAACGTCTGAGAAACTGGAAGATATGATGGTTGAAATGAGGTGAGGATGTTCTTAGCCATGGGGATGTCTGGGCTTTGCATGTGAATTGGGTATGATTTCTGGGGCAAAGAGAAGTTGCTGTGACTGCCTTGATTTTGTGCAAGTGTGGATGTGATTGAAACCCGTGTGCCCAAACATTTCTCCATTTGTCATGTCTGGCAAGAGTGAATCCACGTGTGTGAGTTAAAGCTTGACCTCTCTTTTGCATTTGTCATTTTATTTAGCATATATGTATGCTGTCTTTCAACACTGACCTCCAAGGCAGTTTTCAATATGAGAATAAAACTGTAAGAAGAAAACCAACTAAAGAGATTGCTGAAAATCCAGAAAGCAAATAGGAGCAGGATACTCTTCCAGCTCAGTTAAATTATGAGAAATTGAAGGCTCTCCTTTCAATAGTGTGGTCAGATTAAAAGCACATCAGTCTGCCTCTGAAAGGAGGCAAATAGTGATATGTGTCTACATCCTGGGGAAAAGCATGCCAGAGAACTAGGGCAGCTACTGTGGATGCCTGGGTCCCAGTGCAATGATCGCCAGTGGAGAGCCTAGGAGTACAGGAGTACAGTTGTGTCATCGGTGTGTTTCCTGATGTCCATCTAGTTTTGAACTTTGGGGCTAAAATCCAAAGA
>NW_015196115.1:0-9109 GCF_001447785.1 Gekko japonicus | reverse complement strand
ATCCAAGTTATATGCCCAAACCA
The DNA here is from genome assembly GCF_001447785.1 of Gekko japonicus. Taxonomy (NCBI): domain Eukaryota; kingdom Metazoa; phylum Chordata; class Lepidosauria; order Squamata; family Gekkonidae; genus Gekko; species Gekko japonicus. Next base: position 9,086 of record NW_015196115.1, on the reverse strand, counting down.
ACCTCTTTTCCATTTACAAAACCTGAGAACAGGGAAAATAGAGGGGGATGGTACCCAATGGTACTCCGATTTGTGACCCACCAAGAAGATAACAGACAACCCACCATGGTTTCCAGTCATCTTGGAGCTCTTTCTAGAGATCCAGAAGGCAACAGAAACAGGAAGCTGATGAAATCCCAGGTGGGGTACGAGGCATGGGCCAGGTTTGCCTCGGTGGGTCACAATGACTTAACCATAAAAGGGGTAAACACACCAGGACAAATCCAGAGCTGGCATCAGAAGCATTACAAATTCTCAGTCCATCCACCTTTCTCAGTCACAGCTTCTAAACTTTTGAGAGACACGACTGATAAGGAATCCTAGAGCAAGCGCTGCCCTGCTTCTAACAGCCTCTTTATTTTTTCATGTGTTGCTGGAGGAGGGACTCATGTAAATCCTTTCTGGAGGCTCCGGGGACAGGGAGAGGTCCTCTACAAAAGGAAACCCCTCACATTTAGGAATCTCACTTCCTCTTGGTCATCAGAAAAATCATCCCTGCCGAACAAGTGCATTTGTCATTTATATCATGAAATCAGTGCTACTTCTCTTCATTTCCTTGGTGACTGTTCCAAGGGGTAAGTAAATTTCCCATGAAGAATTCAGACATATTAGGTGGTTAAACTATGATGTGCTGGATCAGTCGCAATGTTCTTTCTTCCCCAGGGGTCCTTTCAGACATTCAGCTGACTTCATCTGGGCCAGAACTGGTGAGACCTGGAGAGAATCTAAATCTGGTCTGTAAAGTGACAGGATTCTCCATTTCTGCTAAGCATTATGCTTGGCACTGGAGCCGCCAGCCTCCCGGAAGAGGTCTAGAATGGATTGGAAGGATGTATGTTTATCTTGGGACCAAGGACTATACCCCGTCTTTCCAAAGTCGTGCAACTATTTCTGCAGATGGGTCCAGGAACCAGTTCTCCCTCCAGCTGAACTCCCTGACAGCAGCAGACTCAGCTGTGTATTATTGTATCCGGCAAGCAGAGCCGCACAGTGAACCAAAATCCATTGGAGATGAATCAAAAAAGAGGAACGTACATTTCTTATTCCATTCAGCATCTATAAAATCTCCCAAAAACTTCAAAGAACCATGCACTCACATAAAGCACCAAAATAAATGCAGAGTTAGCCCAGACAATTTTTCACAGTTGGCTACCATCAGTTTCTCAGTATCCACATGTACAACCACCACATCATGCATACAAAACGACCGATTTCCCAGAAGCAGCTGTGCCACCATTGCTCTTCCATTTCCCCCAGTCATATTGGTCAATTTCACACTATTCACTGTGTGGCCGCATTTTGACCTGCATCTCCCCCCCCCGATTTCCCCTGTGTCTTTTTGATCCTGTTTTTTGAGGATCAAGATGACACAGACGAAATCGGGGGGAGATGCAAGTCAAAATGTAGCTGCACAGCAAATAGTGTGAAATTGACCAACACCACCAGGGGAAATGGAAGAGTGATGACAGCACAGCTGCTTGGGGGGAATCGGTCAACTCTTTAAGGACCCTGTAGGTGCGGCTGATATCAGGAATAAGGGCTTGTAAGTCAGGTTGCCAAATGGATTCCTTGTTCTTGTTCTCGTGCATTTACAAAAAGCAAACAGAACCAGGTGATAATTTTCTATTTCCATGTTTAAAAATCATCACCAGTTGATTTTTGGGCTGAAGGGACAATAGCAGACAAGGTATTTGTTTCTACCTAATTGATTAGGTGGAGCTGCGGTGGCTCAAGTGGTTAAGACGCTGAACTGCAGGCTGTGGAAGGTCAGTAGTTCAGCGGTTCAAGACCCGGGTGCCGCAAGACAGGGTGAGCTCCTGTCTCTAGTTCCAGCTCCTGCCAACCTAGCAGTTCGAAAGCAAGAAATTGCAAGTAGATAAATAGGGACCACTTCGGTGGGAAGGTAACAGCGTTCCGTGCGCCTTGGTGTTTAGTCATGCCGGCCACATGACCACGGAAATGTCTTTGGACAGCGCTGGCTCTTCGGCTTGGAAACGGAGATGAGCACCGCAACCCTAGAGTCGGATTCGACTGGCTTTCGAGCAAGGGAACCTTTACCTTTACTAATTGATTAGGTATAGGATGGAGTTGGTATAGGTAATTGTACCCCAATCATAATGTGCCACCAACATGAGAGAATCTCAACTGATATGAATGTATTTTAAAGGGCTCCTCTAAATGGATATCAGTTTTTCAGCTGCCTCATAAACTTTCCTCTTTCATAGTGATCCTCAGAATTATATGATTTTCTTTTGCAGGAGCTGTGAGTGCAATGAAACATGGCTGGTTTTTTGTAGGTGAACTAGCAAAGTGCCACGTGATGAAATGGGTAGCAAAGGGAAAAAGGGACATTGTGGGAACATTGCTGGGAAAAATGCAGATGATGGCTTTGATCAAATAAGGTGGTCCCCCATCCTTCTTTGGCTTCCCCATCAATGACAACAGTGGGGAAGAGGACAGCAGTGAAGCAGTGTCAGAAACTGCCTTTGGAGGGCTCTGGAAAGCAGCAGCAAGAAGCAAAGGAAATGGCCTGTTACTTTGGATTCAGCTAATGGGGTGGGGAGATTAATGAGGGTTTCAATAAATACAAACAATAGACTTGTGTAGACTCCCAGGGCAGAGGATAGCCCCCAGGTGGGCACTCTCTGCTTGCCCCTTCCCCCCACCCCAGTTTATCCCATCACCCTCATTCCATTTTCTGCCCAAGATACTTAGATTCCCTTAATTTTTGGCACAGTAACTCCCGTTCTCATCCTGAACAGTGTGTCCAAATTGTATGTGCCTAGCTTCATTTTCTGATGAGCCTTTTTAAAAATTGTCTTTATTCTTTTTGCAACCAGAATCATAAACAGCAAACCCTCTTCCCACAATAAACCTCGTTCCACAGGAAACGTGGAAGAATTTAAAGGTTGCTACTGCAAAAGTTGTTGTGTGATTTGACAACCGCTGCTAGAATTTTTTTCACACAGTGGGTGCATTCAGACGGGGCGTTTCAGCTGGCATAAACTGTACCGGTTGGAACCGTTGCAGTTTATGCCGGCTGAAACACGATCACACTTACCTCCTGTCTGCGGAGCCCATCGCTGTATGCCCGTTCACACACAGCGGGCGTCGGCGGTTTGTTTTTGTTTTTTAAACTCAATTTGTGCATGCGCATAGGCAGCCATCCACAGAATGGCGATCTTCACGCATGCGCAAAACACCCCGTCCAAAAAAGCATACCCTGAAGAGAGGACTTACCTTTAAAGTTTAAAGAGCAAACTGGCCACCCTGAGGTCCCGGACTCCTTTAAAACCTTAAACTAAGGACCTTTTATTTTATTTTTTTCTTTTCTTCGCCCAAGCGCATATCGCTAACCTAAAAAAAAAAAAAAGGTGGGTGAAAATCGGAAGCCTCGGGCTTCCGGACAGAAGTGGCTCTACAATGGTGGAGAGCGATTAGACGGGGGTGGGGGTGGGGTAAAGCGATTACAACCGTTGCACTCAGGATACCACCACTTGGGGACCTAGTGGCAGAATACTACGGTTTAAAGCTCTTTGCAACGGTTAGGGACGGAAGACAGATGTTCGCCGTGTGAACGCCGGTAAGTACACCGATTCCAACTGGCACCTATACCGTTGTAAATGCCCCATCTGAATGCACCCACAGACTACTGTCTTTGTCTTCATCTCTAATAAGAAACCAGGACGGTTTTGCTTCTGGAGAGAGGAAATCCTGATTAAATAAAGGAAAGATCAGTTCATCTCTTAGAGCTGAAAATTTGGGGCCATCAAGCAAAATACGACCCACAGAGTCAATTTTACTGCTGCCACAGTTACAGAGTTGATCTGAGGATTTCGGATTGCCTTTCACAGACAACAGTAGGTACTCAGTGCAAAAATGCAGGGTCTTTTAGGAATCAGCAAAACAACATGAGACATCTCTCGCTGAAAGGAGTTTCCCTTCCATTGTCTACTGAGGTTGAGAGTCGGAGAGGGGGCATCTATGATATGAATCAACATGGATCAAATCCTCAGCACCCTTGCAGCATGGCCAGAACAGGGATATTGCATGGCCATAAATGAGGAGGGAAGTAATTTCATTAAGCAGATCGGCCATCTGATTAAAAAAATACTTAGTCTGAACCATATGCTTATGATTCTTTTCTTCATTCCTGAGTACAGGACTATCCATGTGGGAGAATGCATTGAAGGGGATCAGAATGAATGAATCTGTAAGTCTTCCCAAAGCCGAGGATACAAGAAGATAGACAAGCCACACACCCCGTTTTCTCCCTCTGTCCTTTTAGCTTAGAAATAAATAAATAAAACTTAGAGGAATGTGACGGAGCACTTGAATGGCCAACAACCCTTATAAACTGGAGCCCATGCAAATTAGCCGCACCATTTTGTTTCCTTAAAGCCCACCCTTGTCAGCCCAGCCCTCCAGACTCAGGACACTCAAAGCCTTCTCTCAGTCCCAGCATTGATCCTCTCTCAGCATCCTCCAACACAACAACAGACATGATCTTCTGGCTGAAACTCCTTCTGTTCTTTGCAGCTCTTTGGGGTACTTTTCTTCTTTCCTACCAACACCTCGGACAATTACTCCCCCCCCCTTTTTGTATACAGTTTCCCCAAATTCTTAACTTGCCTTTCATTTTTAGGCTGCCGCTCAGAAGTTCTACTGGTGGAATCTGGAGGGGGAATTGCCCTGCCTGGAGGCTCCCTCCGTCTCTCCTGCAAGGCTTCAGGATTCACCTTTACTAGCTATAATATCCACTGGGTCTGGCAGGCTGCAGGAAAAGGACTGGAGTGGGTGGCTGGAGTAAGTGGCTCAGGTAGTACCCAGTGGTATAATCCCAAGGTACGGGGAAGATTCACCATCTCCCGAGACAATTCCCAAACATCAGCCTATCTGCAATTGAGCAGCCTGAAGCCTGAAGACACCGGCCTGTATTACTGTGCAAGAGACACAGTGACCGTTTTTTGCTTCCTGCTGGTACAAAAACCTTCAGAGTAGTGAGAGAGAACAGAGAAGGACACTTCCTTGCAGGAGGTTGTGGCAGAATGGGGGTGCCAGAGAGCTCCTATTTGATAGGAACGCTCAAAGAAAAAGAGAACATGGGAGAAAGGTAACTTAAATGGATCTCAGATCAACAAGCAGGCTAAATAGCCCTGCTCAGCCCAACCTTGTCAGAACATGGAAACTAAGCAGGGTCATCCAGAGTTAGTACTGGGAAGAGAGACCGCCAAGGAAGTCATGAGCACGTGATGCTGCCTGATACTGAATCAGAGCCTTGGTCCATCAAAGTATTGTCTATTCAGACAGGCAGGTGCTCTCTGGGCCTCCGTTTCACATCACCTACAACCTGATCCTTACTGGAGTTGCAAGGGATTTAACCTGGGACATTCTGCATGCCAACATGATGCTCTACCACTGAGTCATGGCACCTCAACACTTAAGTGCAGGGTTACTATGCAGAGGCAGGCAATGGCAAACCACCTCTGCTCATCGCTTGCCTGGCACACCCTGTGGTCATCACGAGTCAGTTGTGACTTGACAGCACATTCCTCTTTTCTTCGAATCAACACCCTGCCCCTTTGATGTAAGCACTGACTGGGCTGTTCCTCCATCCTTTCCCATGAAACAAATTACTGAGACAACATATAAAAGTGAAGGTGCCATCAAAATGCTCATGCAGGCTGCTTAAATACAAAAATCTCCAGGATTAACTTCACATGTCCCTTGTGCAAATGGAGCATGCAAATCGTTCTTCTCCTGCCTTTTGTTACTTCCTTGGGTCAAATTTTCCCACAAGCTTGTGTTTGGATAACAAGTTCCTTATTAGTGGGTTTCCCATCTGAAATGATGAAGCATGATGATAACTTGAACTCTGCCACCCATTTCAAATTCAAATTTTCAGTCTGCTTATATCTTATATACACTTGGAATTCACTGCCACAGGAGGTGGTGGCGGCTACAAGCATGGACGGCTTCAAGAGGGAATTAGATAAGCATATGGAGCAGAGGTCCATCGGTGGCTCTGAGCCTGTAAAGTACTGGGTTCGCCGCATGTAAGACTCGGACAACGACATGCCGTTGCACACGTTTATTCAGTACTTCACACGAGAACCTGCAAGGCCAACAATATACACTCCCATCCCCTGGCCTCCCACTCCATTGGAGGGTTTGAATTTCCTGCCAAGAAGCCCATTGGTCAGCTGGGGGGGGGACTAGGATCCTAGGTCCCATTGTCTTTCTGGAGCCAAGCTCCTGTCCTTCTTGTGGCCGCCGTGTGGCGGCTGCATACATAACATAGCCACAAGGTATAGATAGGGACTCTGGGGCGAGTGATGCTCTGTCTTCTTGGTGCTTGGGGGGGGGTCGACAGTGGGAGGGCTTCTAATGTCCTGGCCCCACTGGTGGACCTCCTGATGGCCCCTGGTATTTTTGGCCACTGTGTGATACAGAGTGTTGGACTGGATGGGCCTTTGGCCTGATCCAACATTGGCGTCCCTTATGTTCTTATGGTTTCCGGAGGTCTCGGCGTCGGGGCTCGGTGCGGTGCTCGTGTTGGCGTCCGGGTCTTTGTTCATGGGATCGTGGATCCCACCCTCGTTGCCAGTGAAAAGTATGCAGACGGAGAGTGATTGCAGCTAAGCATACCTTTATTTAGTCAGGAACAAGAGACAACGAACCGGCTCACAGGCCGGGTTATATGCATTCAGAAAACCCGCCACCAAGCACCCTAAACACACCTTCTACTCCCGATAGGCTATTTACAGGAACCGGGCGACCATTGGTCTCCCGGCTGGGAAGCTAGCCCCGTTGATTGGGCCAGCTAGAATCCTTCGGATCCTTTGTCTAGAGACTGAAGCTACAGAGTAAATGTGCCTGGCCAGCCCGGGCAAGTCCGGGCATGTCAGGCTGAATACATTACAGTTCCAGTATGATTTCCAGCCTCTTTGCACACACTTGCTGCCATGTAAATACAATCCCACATAGTCTTGGGCTGCAGTCACATGTGCGAGATAATCTGGGGGGGAAGCGAGGCTCTTTGCACTGTGGTGAAATGAAGTGCGGTAGTGCAATCAGACAGTCCCCTGAGGCTCTATGCACGTGTGATCGGCAGCTGTACCGCATTTGTGCGCATGCGTAGTGGCACGTTTGTGTGCATACTATGGACGGACATACACCCAGAGTCATGGTGGGATGCAGGCAGGTGCCGGCTTCCATGGGATACCAGCGCTTCCGCGACCAGACACCCGCCGGCACCCCAAAGTTTCCGGATAATAGTACACTTTCCCCGGTGACTATTTACCATGCTCCTGCTGCATGACAAAACAGCCCACTGACAACTCCGGGACGCTGAGCAGATGTTTCCGTCTGATTGCGCCCATTTAATCCATGTGGGAAGCGCACCTATGCTGTCACTAACAGTACAATGATCGCAGTCTTGGTGTGTCTTCCAGAACTGCCAATCACTGATACAGAAAGTAGCAATTTACAGAAGGATTCAAATCCTTCTGGAAGTGAAGATATAATGGTTTTCACATTCAGATTGATTTTTTCAAAGTACTATGACAGATCAAATTAAGCAATTTTTTTGGGAAATGGCTTTTGTTCTTCTGCTATTAATTACTTTAGACCTCCATCAGCTTTCATTCTCTCTACCCAGAATTTCAATATGTTGAGTGGACTGTAATGAAGGATAGTAAGAAATTGGATAAAATTGGTCACACATACCTGGAATAATTTATTATGCAGGCAACGTCTTTTACTAGAGGGTCTCAGCAAGGATATATCTATTGGTATAAAGCCAGCTGATAAAGGTGGTGCAATTATTTTTTATTTATTTAGGTTTTTAAGCCACCCCTCCTTGCAAGCAATGCTCATGGCCACACTCTCCAGGCCACCCCCTCTGTGAGCTGACGCACCTTGCCTGCTACCTTGCCTTTTGCCCTGTTTAGCCTGTGCTAGATATTCCAGCTAGAGACCCAGACCCCATATCCTGCTCTGTCTTCCAAGTCTTGGACCCTGACCTCTGGACCCTCCTTTCTCCTGATCTTTTGACTGAACCTTCAGACTCTGGACTGGTTAGTGAACCATACTCTTGCATTCTGTATTACTTGTTAACAGGAGACATTTCGTAGAAAAAGAGGTGCAGGAGCTCATTAGCATAACTAATTTGCATAACTTATTTGCATATGCCACACCCCTGACATCAACAGAAGTGTGTCAGAAGGCAACACACACCACTCAGGCTCCACTGGAGTGTTTTGGATTGCTGGGGAGGGGGGGGAGCGTGCAGATCTGTCCTCACAGAGGAGGGAAAACTTGTACCTGAATAAAACTTGGTCTTGATCACCAGACCGATCATTCCCACCAAGCTAGAATATTTCATTATTGAGATCATGAAAATAATTCTGTGCTTCATATGCTTCTTGGCCACCATCCCAAGATGTAAGCAAATATTCTATGAGACCGGAAAATCCGTTGGTTTTATGAAAGCAGCTGTTAGATGAGGTACTGAATTTGTTGCTGTGTTTGTCTTTCCCAGGGGCCTTTTCGGACGTCCAACTGATTTCATCTGGACCAGGAATGGTGAGACCTGGAGAAAATCTCAGCCTGGTCTGTAAAGTGACAGGACTCTCCATCTCTACTTCTAGCTATGTTTCCCACTGGATCCGGCAACCTCCTGGCAGAAGTCTGGAATGGATTGCAGCAATACAGCCTCATTATGGAAACAAGTGGTTTGCCTTTTCTCTGCAGAGCCGGTGCTCTGTTTCCTCAGACACTTCCACAAACCATATCTCTCTCCAGCTGAACTCCCTGACAGCTGCTGACTCTGCTGTGTATTTCTGTGTTGGAGAACCACAGTATTGTGTCGTCTATCGGAGCTGAATCTAAAACAGGATCCTATGTGTCTTGTTCCAGTCAGTATTTAAAGTATTAAGCTCAGTGATAAAGAATAGTGAAATCACATAAAAACATGAAAATAAATTCACAATTCAGACGTTGCTGCGACAAACTAACCTCCAGAAGCAGGATGCTTAGTGCATCAG
>NW_015196114.1:0-767 GCF_001447785.1 Gekko japonicus | reverse complement strand
CTCCTCCTCTTCTTCTTCCTCCTCTGAGGGACTTGATCTCTGTAGTCTGCAGATCAGTTGTAACTCCAGGAGAACTCCAGGCCCTACCTGGAGGCTGGCAACCCTACATTCTGTCCCAAAATCAGCAATCAGTGTACCAAGGAGGCAAGAAAGGAAGCTGCACAGAGAAGCCTCCAGAGAGATTTCCATGCAGCTATCGTTACAGCAGGAGCTGCGGTGGCTCAAGTGGTTAAGAGCAGGCTGTGGAAGGTCAGTACTTCAGCAGTTCGAGACCTGGGTTGCCGCATGACGGAGTGAGCTCCCGTCTCTAGTTCCAGCTCCTGCCAACCTAGCAGTTCGAAAGCAAGAAATTGCAAGTAGATAAATAGGTACCACTTCGGTGGGAAGGTAACAGCGTTCCGTGCGCCTTGGTGTTTAGTCATGCCGGCCACATGACCACGGAAACATCTTCGGACAGCGCTGGCTCTTCGGCTTTGAAACGGAGATGAGCACCGCAACCCTAGAGTCGGATTTGACTGGCTTTCGAGCAAGGGAACCTTTACCTTTACCTTTATCGTTACAGCTAGGTAAATGGGAACAGCGGGGTGAGGCAGCGTTCAGGGCTTTGAGGGGGGTTGGAAGGAGGGATTCAGGTCTTGTTACACAGTGAGAAGGCAACATGGTCTATAGTTCAAGACTGGATTGTGGAGGACAGGAAGGGGCGCTTCTCATTTTTTAAAAAATACAGCAGTTCTGTTTGCTAAGCACAGTTTTAAACCAAGCTGGTA
>NW_015196113.1:0-658 GCF_001447785.1 Gekko japonicus | reverse complement strand
TCCAGGGTTGCTACACAGAGGTCAGGCAATGGCCAGCCACCTCTGTTCACCTCTTGCTCTGACCTGGATGGCCCAGACTGGTCCAATCTCATCAGAACTCAGCAACTAAACAGGGTTGGCCCCCTGGTTAGTCCTTGGATGGGAGACCACCAAGGGATGCCAGGGTTGCTATGCAGAGGCAGGCAAGGGCAAACCACCTATGAACAGCTCCTGCCTGAAAACCCAGTTTGGTGTCGTGGTTAAGTGCGCGGACTCTAATCTGGGAGAACCGGGTTTGATTCCCCACCTCCTCCTCTTCTTCTTCTGTTGTAGGATGGAATGAAGCCCTCTCCTGGATGGCCCAAGCCAGCCCGATCTCCTCAGATCTCAGAAGCTAAGCAGGGTCGGCCCTGGTCACTATTTGGATGGGAGACCACCCCCAAGGAAGTCCAGGGTTGCTACACAGAGGTCAGGCAACGGCCAGCCACCTTTGTTCATCTCTTGCTCCTCCTGCCTGAAAACCCTTATGGGGTTGTCACAAGTTGGCCACAACTAACAGCAGTTCCTACCACCACCAGGAAAGACTTGAATCCCCCCTGCCCCAAATATGGCCATCGTCCAAATGGACTGCCATTCACCTCCCTGGGAGCTCCATTCGTGGCACTCCTGGCCTCACGGC
>NW_015196112.1:0-585 GCF_001447785.1 Gekko japonicus | reverse complement strand
AGCTTCTGAGATCTGAAAAGACTGGGCTTACCTGGGCTATTCAGGTCAAAGCATCAATCTCTAATTTTGATATATTTGTTTACTTAGTTAGTTGAGAGCCAGTTTGGTGTAGTGGTTAAGTGTGCGGACTCTAATCTGGGAGAACCGGGTTTGATTCCCCACTCCTCCACTTGCACCTGCTGATGTGACCTTGGGTCAGTCACAAGCTCTGGCACAGCTGTCCTTGAAAAAGAGCAGTTTGTGTCAGAGTTCTCTCAGCCCCACCCACCTCACAGGGTGTCTGTTGTGGGGAGGGGAAGGGAAAGGAGTTTGTAAGCCGCTCTGAGACACCTTTGGGTAGTGAAGGGCGGGGTATAAATCCAATCTCTTCCTCTTCTTCTTCTTCTACTTCACTATGTTTCTCTCCAGAATTAAATCCAAACAATTAGTGACCATATAATCTAAGCTTGTTATTCCTGTTTGGTCCTTGCATCTGTTAAATCACATTGCATCCTAATTTGCTGTTCATCTTCTACCTCTATGTATGGACTGGGAACTTCCATTTAAATGTATCAGTGTGTGCATGCACAAGAAAGCCTATACCTT
>NW_015196111.1:0-528 GCF_001447785.1 Gekko japonicus | reverse complement strand
GTCAATCCCCTCCCATTTGTGCTGATTAGTGCTATTATGCCCTGACAGCATATCGCTAAAGGTAAAGGTAAAGGTTCCCTTGCTCGAAAGCCAGTCGAATCCGACTCTAGGGTTGTGGTGCTCATCTCCGTTTCAAAGCCGGAGAGCCAGCACTGTCTGAAGACGCTTCCGTGGTCATGTGGCCGGCATGACTAAACGCCAAGGCGCACAGAACGCTGTTACCTTCCCACCGAAGCGGTACCTATTTATCTACTTGCAGTTTCTTGCTTTCAAACTGCTAGGTTGGCAGGAGCTGGAACTAGAGACAGGAGCTCCCTCCATCATGCGGCAATCTCGGGTCTTGAACAGCTGAACTACTGACCTTCCACAGCCTGCAGTTCAGCGTCTTAACCACGTGAGCCACTGCAGCTCCTAACATATCGTTTACTCCACTGCTAAATTTTCTTGTCACCTCTAGTGTCGAGGTGCCACTCTTACAAAAAGATCACACAGGAATATGCATACATGAAGCTGCCTTATATTGAATCA
>NW_015196110.1:0-203 GCF_001447785.1 Gekko japonicus | reverse complement strand
TCCTCCTCCTCCTCCTCCTCCTTCTGAACTGCTTGGTGGTTCTTCTTCTTCTTCTTCTTCTTCTTCTTCTTCTTCTTTTTCTTCTTCTTCGTAGAAAGCTTCCTGGTTGCACCGTAGTCAGGTCAGCACTGCATGCGCCAAACTGAGCAGGAGCGGCACAAGGCGATGGCCGCGCCTCTTCGTTTCAGCCTGGCTTGCTCAAG
>NW_015196109.1:0-474 GCF_001447785.1 Gekko japonicus | reverse complement strand
CAGCTGAAAGCAGTTGTATTTAGCATTGCTTTTGGTTGAATCTACTAACAGTTTTGAGATATGATTTTAAATTTCAGGCTTTATGTTTCTGATGTATTCCCTGTATTTCATCTATGTTGTGATTTCATATGAACCTGCTTCATACTGAATCAGCGCATCGGCCCATCGAGGTCAGGATCATCTACTCAGACCGGCAGCAACTCTCCAGGGTCTTTCACATCACCCACCACCTTTTACCTGACGATGCCCGGGGGTTGAACCTGGGACTTTTCTGCATGCCAAGCAGATGCTCTCCCACTGAGCCTGGCTCTTCGGCTTTGAAACGGAGATGAGCACCGCAACCCTAGAGTCGGATTCGACTGGCTTTCGAGCAAGGGAACCTTTATCTTTACCTTTACTAGCAGTTTTGAGATATGATTTTAAATGACAGGCTTTATGTTTCTGATGTATTTCATCTATGTTGTGATTTCATAT
>NW_015196108.1:0-539 GCF_001447785.1 Gekko japonicus | reverse complement strand
CTCCTCCCTAGTTCCTGACAGGTCCCTATTGGTTTTACTTAATCAGCATGCTTATAGTGTGTGGGGAGGTGCTGTTTTTGTGTGGTGTTTTTGGCTATACGTATATATTTTTCAGAATCTGGACTTTTTGGTGTGCTCCAGTGCGCCTGTCACAGGTTGGAGCTGCCAGGGCTGCCGGACTCCACTTTGTGAGGCCTAGAGAGCTTCAGCCCGGTGCACCAGTGGCTGGACAGGAGCCGAGGCGGAGTGGGTTCGGGTGCCGTCAGCGGCTTCCTGTCTCTCAAAGGGCCTGCGCTTTTGATCGGCCCCCAGTCCCAGCAGGCAAGCTGGGGGGGAAAGTCCAGGGCTCTAGGGAGGATGCGGGGATTTCAGAGGATCCCAGAGGATGCTGGGACTTCCGTTCCCAGTCTTGTAGCTTTGCTTGCAACGGGCTCCCTTGCCCCTACCCCCACCCCTCTCGCCTTGATGTTGGCAAAATCTGTTGTTGCTGGGGCCAAGACCATCCCTCGGGCCGACTGGTGTTTTCCCACCAGCTAAAC
>NW_015196107.1:0-750 GCF_001447785.1 Gekko japonicus | reverse complement strand
TTCACCCAGTGTAATGAACGCATAGAATTCGCTGCCATAGGACGTGGTGGCAGCCAGAAGCACAGACAGATTAGTAGGCACATAGATGAACAAAACCTATTGAGGCAGACTCAGCACGGTTTCTGTAAGGGAAGATCTTGTCTCACTAACCTGTTAGTGTTCTTTGAGGGGGTGAACAAACATGTGGACAAGGGGGCTCCAATAGATATTATTTACCTTGACTTCCAGAAAGCTTTTGATAAAGTTCCTCATCAAAGGCTCCTAAGTAAGCTCAAAAATCATGGGATAGAAGGACAAGTTCTTTTATGGATCAAAAACTGGCTAGTTCATAGAAAACAGAGAGTGAGTGTAGGTGGGCAATTTTCTCAGTGGAGGGTGGTAAGCAGTGGGGTACCGCAGGGATCAGTACTTGGTCCACTGCTTTTTAACTTGTTCATTAATGATTTGGAGATGGGAGTAAGCAGTGAAGTGGCTACATTTGCGGATGATACAACACAATCAAGGGTCCTGCCTGATGGAACTTTCCAGAGGCCGTCAGCACCCTCCTAATCCCCCATCCCTCCTGGTTACACAACTGGATACAGGTTCTCACGATTAACCAGTGACCAGATTCTGGAGTCTGGCCTTGCAGAAGTTAAGGATGTTGGCTGCTTGGAGACTCGAATCAGGAATGCTTGCAAGTCAGACAGGCCATCTTTACCACTTGGGGGAACTAGGGAACTAGGGCACATAGATGAACAAAACCTATTG
>NW_015196106.1:0-457 GCF_001447785.1 Gekko japonicus | reverse complement strand
TCTCATTCATATGCAACACAGTCTTAGAAAGCAGGGGAAAAGAGGCTCAAACACAATCCAGAATTCAGCCACACTCGACTCAAAGCAAAGCCCTGTGTGTTCCCCAAAAGTGCTGCCTTCACCCTCCGCCCCCGTCTTGGGATCTCCTTTTGCAACTTTGCATATTCCCTCCCCCCCCCTTCCACCACCATTGCTTTAGGGGACCTCCCGGGACCTCCCCCCAAAAATGTACTGTCCGCTCACCTGATCCTGCGGTTGGGGGCTGATGCAGGCAGCCGGAGACCCCCTTCTCTACTGTGGGGGGGGGGAGCGAGGGGGAGAGGCGGTGGTGGGAAGTGACGCGTGGCCGCCGTCTCCCTCCTCTCTAGGAGCGCAAACTCGTCCCCCCTTGAACCCTGCTCTGCAAAAGGCAAAGCAGGCGGGGCGGGAAAGGGAAAGGGGGACACGCCTTCCTGGC
>NW_015196105.1:0-458 GCF_001447785.1 Gekko japonicus | reverse complement strand
TTGTCGGAAGCAAAGCTCAGCCGGCCACGAGGGAGTTCGACCACATATGCAGTCTCGCTTGGTATACAACACTTCTCCCCCCTCCCCCTAACAAACATAGTCCATGAGTTAAGGGGGCTTCCTCCGCTCCCTAGTGGAGTGGCGTACCTCCGGAGCTGGGGCCATGTTCTAAGGTGCTGTTCTTGTCGGTGCTGGGAGAGACACTTCTACCTCTGGGCCCTCTGCAGCGGCAGGTGTGTTGCACGGCTCTTGGCTGCTTGGTGGCTCCGTGGTTACACTGTCATCGCCTTCAGGCAGAGTGCCTGGCTGGGGCCGCATTGGAGTGGATTCCCCGGGGTCTTGGTCCTCGGCCTCACTGTCGTCCGGGTCTGCGGGGAGGAGACGGAGACGGTGGCGTAGCTGATCTATGTGCCATCTCTATAGTTGACCGTCTTCGCTGGAGACCTTGTAGGAGAGCG
>NW_015196104.1:0-445 GCF_001447785.1 Gekko japonicus | reverse complement strand
GATTATCAAGATGAAAATCTTGAAGATACCCATTAGCCAGATTAATTAGAATTATGAGGATGTCTCTTGCACCGTCAGAGGACGGCGGAAGACAGGAAGGCCTGGCGTGATCTGGTCCATGGGGTCGTGAAGAGTCGGACTCGACTGTGCGACTGAACAACAACAACAACTCTTGCACCATTTATTCCCAGTAACTGTTATATTGATCAATTGTGGAGGAAAGGAATGTACTGAATTTTCCTCACCTGTTACAAAAGACCTGATATCTATTTTTGCTGTTCCCTACATATGAGATATAAGTGCAGGACTGGATGAAAAAAATCAAGGACACTACACTAGCATCTTCAAGAGAACCAAATGTTGTGAACCCCAAAAGAACCCCAGTTCTTTCTTACTCCCATTTCCTAGGAACAGGACCAAGTGCAGGCTTTGAATAGTTTGATAA
>NW_015196103.1:0-383 GCF_001447785.1 Gekko japonicus | reverse complement strand
CTGTTTGTGGGCTTCCTAGAAGTAGCTGGCTGGCCACTGTGTGAACGGAATGGAGGACTATAGGGACCTTTGCTCTGATCCTTCATGGCTCTTCTGATATTCTTGTTGAAAAGTGTGGTTCACTCCTTCCTCCAGTATAACACATAGCAAAACTTTTCTCCATCCTTACAACATTGTTGTGCATGTTGTCCCACATAATTAGCTGGCTGCTGTGGAATTGTGGGCAAACACATAGGACCTTAGCAATCTCCAGATATTTCCCAACCCGGAGCTGCCCACCCTAAAATGCCATGAGTACCAGTGACATCCACTTGCAAGTTTGTCCGCTTTAGACGGCTGCCAAAAATCTCACACAGGACCAAGGAAGGCTTTCTGTGATCTTT
>NW_015196102.1:0-473 GCF_001447785.1 Gekko japonicus | reverse complement strand
CCCATTTCGTAAAATTGGAAGCCTTCTTATGCCAAGGCCTCTGAGTTACAGCCAAAATCTTTTGCATGGTGCTCTGTATCAATGTTCCCTCTAAGCCGTGGAGTCTTGTGGGCAAAAATCCTACTTTGTGAGCTGCTGGCATTAAAGTTGTGAGCAAGGGATTTGACTACTGCATCAGTCAGTTTGCTCTGGAGCCGTCCTTCCTGAGCTGAGACAAAAATGTGTGAGCCGTAGGCTAAGAAACTGTGAGCTGGCTCACACTAACTCACCTTAGAGGGAACACTGGTTCTAACTGGAAGTTCTGTGCTGAGAAGCTGTGTAGACAATTATCTTCCTAGAGCAATCAAGACATGCTATGGTCTCGGACATTGGTTTTCAGCCCATGGGTCAGGTCTTCACATGGGTTGCAGATCTGCCTACGTCTTAGGAAGATTCAGCATTACAGCTTTGTAATTCTTGATTACTGTTTTTTT
>NW_015196101.1:0-490 GCF_001447785.1 Gekko japonicus | reverse complement strand
TCTTTTCTACTATAACAGCACTATTCTAGCAATAAGAGTTCCCTCTAAGCTGAGTTAGTGTGAGCTAGCTCACATTTTAGCCTCTGGCTCACACATTTTTGTCTTAGGTCAGGAGGGATGGCTCCAGTCCAGAGCAAACTAATTTCTGCAGTAGCCAGATCACTTGCTCACAACTTTAATGCCAGTAGCTCACAAAGTAGAATTTTTGCTCACAAATGCTCTACAGCTTAGAGGGAGCATTGGTGACGGAGCATCTGGATTTAATTGTTTCTTTAGCAACCTTTCCCCCTAAATTTCCTCCTATGATAGTGGATTCCCCCCCCCAAAAAAAATAATATTTTTTTTAATGTGCATATTTTGTTGAAGACTGCCAGCATCTCTCCTCAAGTTTTTCAGCTCCGGGCGTCAAATTGAATCCTGCGTTTTGTAACAAAAGAGGCGCCCTCCTGCGGCAGGATGTGGGGATTTCCGATTATTCAAATAACGGCCC
>NW_015196100.1:0-315 GCF_001447785.1 Gekko japonicus | reverse complement strand
GGCAAATGGGGTTCAATGTGGCCAAGTTCTGGTGCCACTTCCTTTCCCCAGTGGTGGCCGAGGAAGAAGGTGCCTTGCTGCGCCCCCCCCTGCCCGGGCGCTGTGTTGGGGAGCAAACTTGGGGCAGGAAGCGAGCTTCCGGAGTTTCAGGAGGATGGAGGGTGCCCCCCCATGCCCACAGGAGTCTGGAAGTGACTCCCCCACCCTTTGAATGAGGATCGCCAGCTTCTGGCAGCCCAGGGCCCCCCCTGCATCCGAGAGAGGGAGAACGGCAGAGCAAGATTCTGGTCGCCAGGTGCCTTTTTGGGAGCCCTT
>NW_015196099.1:0-575 GCF_001447785.1 Gekko japonicus | reverse complement strand
ACATCCAAAACAAACCAGGGTGGTGCAGATGTTGAATTGCTGACTCAAGTGTAAATCCTCATTGGCAGGGCTTTTTTTGTAGAAAAAGCCCAGCAGGAACTCATTAGCATAATAGGCCCTACCCAACAGCAGGAACTCATTAGCATATTAGGCCACACCCCTGACAGCACAGCTGCACCCCCATGTTACCAGAAGTGTGCTCATCCAGCCACACCCACCTTTTGCTTCTTATTCTGTTTACCTTGCTTGTTGTCAAAACCCTGGGCCTTTTTTTTGTAGCAGTAACTCCTTTGCATGTTAGGCCACACACCCCTAATTGTAGCCAATCCGAATGAGTTTCTGCTGTTGGGTGTGGCCTATTATGCTAATGAGTTCCTGCTGGGCGTGGCCAACTCGGGAGCCAGCCGGAACTCCGTTCCTGTGCGTTCCTGCCCAAAAATAGCCCTGCTCATTGGAGTCATGAAGCTTAACCGGTTGGACTGCGGCATGTGACTCTTGCCCTCTGTGGACAGGAGTGTTGGTGAGAAGTGCCATGAAGTTACAGCAGACTTATGGCGACCCCGTAGGATTTTCAA
>NW_015196098.1:0-215 GCF_001447785.1 Gekko japonicus | reverse complement strand
AGGTCTATACAGGGGCATTACAATATCAGTTGATTTATTCTCAGTCCCTTTCCTAATAACCCTTAACATAGAGTTTGCCTTTTTCACCGCTGCAACACCCTGGGCTGCCACTTTCCTTGAGCTATCCACTATGACCCTCTCACTCTCAGCAAGTTCAGATTCAATTGGCCTATACCTGCAGTTGGAATTCTTTGTCCCAGTGTGCATCACCTTAC
>NW_015196097.1:0-417 GCF_001447785.1 Gekko japonicus | reverse complement strand
CTGGAAGTAAGTTCTAAATTGGGTCTGAAGTAAATAAATAATTTTTAATCTTTCCCCTGAGTTCCACCCTTCTTTCTTCCTGGGCATATTTTGCCATCTTATCTTTCTGTTGGTCCACATACACAGTTACATTGATCCCTGAGCTCTCAGGATAAAATGAGATACAACTGAAATGAATAAATGTTAGCAGGAAGTATGCTGAAAAAAACAACAGTAACATATAATGTTTATATATGTGCTTAAAGTCCTTCAGGTACATGGTCTTGATTCTATGATTGCAAGAATATCCTAACACCTTATTCACTTTTCCAAACTTAACCTGGTATCACTGACATTAGAACTTATAACTACTCAGGAAAAGTGCAGTGTATATAAAAATACCATCTGCATGCCTGCTCCAAGATCAATGCTCCCCTC
>NW_015196096.1:0-275 GCF_001447785.1 Gekko japonicus | reverse complement strand
AGTGTCTTAACCACTTGAGCCACCACATGTACATGGTACATGTGTATAAAATGGACCAATAAAGGGGGGGGGGCAGTCAGTAGGGATACATCAGACAAAGTTTACACCCATTGGAGGAAGCCAATGGTTAATGGGATTGACAAATCTCTGGGGAGGGAATTCCATAATTTCCGATTGAATTACGTTTCACTACTTAATACATCCCCTTGAAAGGCAGACCCAATGCTATATACAAACAACACATAAGGCCAGGGGTCATTTCGTAGAAGAAGAGC
>NW_015196095.1:0-272 GCF_001447785.1 Gekko japonicus | reverse complement strand
GATGTGAGAACTAAGTTTGAGTCCAGTAGGACTTTTAAGATTAAAAGTTTAACTCTGGGTACTAGTGAGAACTGAGTGACTTAGCATGTGTAGATGCACACTTCTTCAGATACATTAAAACAGACTTCCTCAAGTGTTACATAGAGGTAGAGAGAGGAAGGTGTTAGTTGCCAGGAAGGGCTGATTAGCTTCAAGATGCATAAGTAACTGAGTAATATAGCTAAGATTGGACTAAAGCAGTTTGTAAGACCTGTGCATAGCAGCAAATTAGC
>NW_015196094.1:0-221 GCF_001447785.1 Gekko japonicus | reverse complement strand
TCACAACAACCCTGTGAGCTGGTTAGGCCGAGAGGGTGGGACCAGCAGAGTCGATGGCAGAGCGGAAGTTCGAACCTGGGTCTCCCAGATCCTAGTTTGACACACTAACCACTCCAGCATGCTGTTCAGCAGAAGCACAGCAAGCCAGTTGCAGTTAGTGAACAGTGGTGGGGGGGAGGTGTAAAAGGATTACAATCTGTTGGGATTCTTTTTAAGTAAGT
>NW_015196093.1:0-321 GCF_001447785.1 Gekko japonicus | reverse complement strand
GGCGGGCGGGCGGGCAGGCTGGCTGTGTGGGCGTGGCGGCCGCCTGGGCCTTGGGGGGGGAAGCTTTGAGGAGCCGGCGGCGAGGGAGGCGCGCCCGGCGGCCTCTGAAAGGGTTGCCCTGGAGGGACGGAATTGCTCAGAAGGGCGTTGTGCGGACGAGGAGGCGGAGGAGGAGACCTGCCCTGAGATGGATGGAGATCAGTGGGGAGCCGCCGCGTTAAGTCGGCCTGTAGCGGGAGAAAAGGACACGGGAACAGAAGGGGGAGCCCGTCCTCCTGGGCCAGGCCAGTCGTGGCCAGCGTTCCCTCTAAGCTGAGCGAG
>NW_015196092.1:0-333 GCF_001447785.1 Gekko japonicus | reverse complement strand
TGCAGAGGAAAGAAATGACAACTGTGTCCTATATCTTAGTCTGACCTACCAAGGCAAGCCTATTCCCATAGAACACCGAGGTCACTGTCTTATGTATGGCCCCGGTCACACGGGCCAGACAATGCAGGGGGGTGGCATGGCTTTTTGTGCCGGCGCAATTTAACACACCAGAACGCGATCAGACGCGGCGGCGGCAAATTTGGGTTTTGTTTGTCGGTGTGTGTTTCCGGCACGTGTCAACATGGTGAGAGGAGCCCACTTGAGCGACCACACATAGGTTTTCCTGGGTATTTTTGTAACTCTGGATCTTCTGGCGGATGCTACGGGTCGGCG
>NW_015196091.1:0-456 GCF_001447785.1 Gekko japonicus | reverse complement strand
CTCACAAGACTCCACAGCTTAGAGGAGGGCGCATTGGTCCCAAAGGTAGCTGAGGGGTCTGGGTCACATGATCTCCCATGGCCTAGTTTCGGTGAGCTTAAGTCCATTTATTCTTTGTCATCGGGACTGATGGTCCCTGTAAGCTGTGGGGTCTTGTGAGCAACAATTCTGCTTTGTGAGCTACGAGCATTAAATAAAGTTGTGAGCAGGTGAGTTGGCCGCTGCATCAATTAGTTTGCTCTGGAGCCATCCTTCCGGAGCCAAGACAAAAATGTGTGAGTCAGAGGATAAAAAACTGTGAGCTCGCTCACACTAACTCAGCTTAGAGGGAACACAGATAGGGAGTGGCCTGTTTATCCAGTGAAGAGGGTGGAAGGGCACTGCTGACACAACTCACAACGCAAGCTAGACCAGTGTATTGCTAACAACCTGCAACCCATGCTGGATAGTGACACT
>NW_015196090.1:0-220 GCF_001447785.1 Gekko japonicus | reverse complement strand
GCTGACAAATGTATGTAATTTAATAACTTGGTCCGGATGTTTAGAGAATGATGTATGGAATATGAAATGATTGTGGAAAGGACAGAACGCGAAAATTAACTTTCAAGCTCTCATCACAAGAGTAATGAATTTTTATTTTTTTTTTATTTTTATTTTTGGTTAACATAAAGTATTGTGATTTAATGTTGTACTGTGCTGGATAATATTTTAGAATTGGGCA
>NW_015196089.1:0-342 GCF_001447785.1 Gekko japonicus | reverse complement strand
CCTGGAGGCTGGCAACCCTAGAGGCCACCATGTTAAGATTCTGTAATAAGACTGGAGTTTAATCCTAGTGGATGCCGAGATTTCAAAATTGCACTCCAATTCTCATCCGAAAAAGATAGATTGCAATCTGACTGCCATCATTTCTGAAAACCAGCGAAACCAAGAGAGAAGTTGTCAATCAATATTTTATATGTCATCCTAAGAATACCCCTTTTAAATCCACCGACTTTTGGGGACCCTTGATGGGGAGGGTGTGTTTGCATAATGTGTCCCTAGAGGAGCGGAGGCCAAACAGTGCTGGGTGAGTGGCGTGGGGGCTATCCCCGATTCGAACTTGTCCCA
>NW_015196088.1:0-344 GCF_001447785.1 Gekko japonicus | reverse complement strand
ACTTCACTTCCCCTGGAGGAAATGGCATTATACCTCATTGAGTTCCTTGCCCTCCCCAAAGCCCATCCTCTTTAGGCTCCACCCCCAAATGTCTAGGAATTTCCCAACCCGGAATTGGCAACGACAGGTCATGGCTATCAAAGACCTGGTGGATTTGCTCCCCTTGTTCCAATTTACTGGGAAGCACAAACAAAGTGGAAAGGTTATTTGAAAAAGCCTCTGAAAAGTATCTACAATTAATAGGGCAGGCAAAAGTCCACAGCTTCTTTAACCGGCACCCGATGCAAAATTTTTTGGAGCAGGTGAAAAAGTGTTAAAATCATCTTTGATTGAACAAAGCGTCT
>NW_015196087.1:0-229 GCF_001447785.1 Gekko japonicus | reverse complement strand
GAGAAGCAGAGGTGGGTTGCCATTGCCTTGCTCTCCTTGGTAGTCTCCATTCCAAGCACTGACCCTACTTAGCTTCCAAAATCTGATGAGATCAGGTTACACCATGCCTCCTCCCCCTGGGCAGCCTTAATGCCCTTTGATGTAAGTACAATTTAATGACCTCCTTGCTGCCAGATGAGACTCCAGGGTACTTTCACACTTGCTAAATAATGCCATTTCAATCCACTTC
>NW_015196086.1:0-364 GCF_001447785.1 Gekko japonicus | reverse complement strand
CAGACGCCCATGGTGTGATCGCGCCGGCGGGCGGCATTTTGAGATGGCTCGCATTTAGTTTGGCTCTGCAGAAAGTGCACGGAGAGCTGCTGAAGAAGTCAACTGAATCTGCCATTGTGCTCAAACTCAGCATGGAAGTAACTGCAGGAGTCCGACCAGATTTGAGGGTGTTATCTATGTGGTGGTGATGGTGATTATGATATCTAATTCATTCCAAACTTTGGAGCCCTAAAAATGGCACCCTTCTATTATACCCAGGATCACCCACTTCCAGACAGGTCCTGGATGAACTCCCGATATTACGACTGATCACATGACTAGAGATCAGGTCCGCGGGAGGAAATGGCTGCTTTCGAGAGAGGAC
>NW_015196085.1:0-377 GCF_001447785.1 Gekko japonicus | reverse complement strand
TAGAGGGAACACTTGGTTCCTGTCTATTTAGATCCAGAATTGGCCCGATTTTGAACTGTTTACGCAGACCCACTGCACAAGTTGTTAGCTTAAAAAAATAGAAATGGTTTTGTCCTCCAGTTCTCACTGAAGGGCTGCTTACACTGAGACCTTCTGGGCTAACCTGTTAAAGAGGCAGCCTGGCACAGATTCAAAGCAGGACTAAGCAAAGCAAGAAAAGGATACAGCAGCTGAGAATGACTCGGATAAGGAAGGGGAGAACCGATAAATCTCCAGAGGCTCTTCCTCCTGTTTCCCCTCCCTGTTTTCTTTCCCAGGCAATTCACACTAAAAGCTCCTTGCAAAGGTTTTAGAGACCTACTCTTGGAGTGTCTTGC
>NW_015196084.1:0-494 GCF_001447785.1 Gekko japonicus | reverse complement strand
GTCCGACCTTCTGGGGCCACAGAAAACAGCAGGGGGAAGAACGGTTTCTTCAGGTTTCTGCTTCCTTCGTTCTCTCTCTCTCTCTCTCTCTCTCTCTCTCTCTCTCTCTCTCTCTCACACACACACACACACACACACACACACACACTCACACAGAGTTTCTACGTCTCTTCACTTCTCTTAAGCACATGCCAAAGAATGAATTCCCAGCGCTCCGAGCAATTGCCTGGATCTGACATAAAGCGACATCACCGTTTCCCCAAAAGAAATCACATCAACTCCTCCATTCCACATTCCTGCATTCTTGACATAAATTTTTGCGAGTACGTTGGAAATTACGAGGCTGGGCTAAAAGCAAATTGAATTCCAGATCAGATTTAATATCTCGGGGGAGCAATGTCCTGATGGCGTCATTTGCTTTCATATTTAATTCAATACGTTATACAACCCCTTGTGCACATTTGTGAAATGTTAATCAACTAGCAACTGTGGAA
>NW_015196083.1:0-395 GCF_001447785.1 Gekko japonicus | reverse complement strand
GCCTAGGCATTGCTTTAGGGGGGGAAATGGCAACAGAGGCCGGCTAACAGAGGAATTGCCTGCATGTGTAGAAATCCTGCAAACAAGGAGGACAGACAGCCTCCATTGCACTATGTCAACTAGGGTTGCCAGTTCCAGGCGTGGAAATTCCTGGAGATTTGGGGGTGGAGCCTGAAGAAGGTGGGGTTTGAGGAGGGAAGAGACCTCCGTAGGGTATGATGCCACAGAGTCCATCTTCCAAAGCAGTTGTTTTCTCCAGGAGAACTTATCTTTGTTGTCTGGATATCAGTTGTAATTCCTGGGGATCTCGAGGCCCCACGTGGGGGACGGCAACCTTGATTGTCAATATATAACATATCTATATCGAATGCAACCACAATATTTACCATCACTAA
>NW_015196082.1:0-407 GCF_001447785.1 Gekko japonicus | reverse complement strand
GGTCCCCCTTGGCCTTCGGGACGGCTCCCCCGGTGGCCGTGGCGAGGAAGCGCCTGCTACGGCGTCTGAGGGTGCTGAAGCCGAGAGAGAGGTAACACCGGGTGAAAGCGGGGGAGAGGTGGCCTCAGACTGGCAGGGGACGGGATTAGCTGCACCCCTTTTAGTCCCTCTGCCTGCACGCTGGACCCGTGCGCCTTTCTCCCTCCTTCTCTCTGTGCCTGTCAGCGCGTTCTCTCTGTCAGCCTTCGCTGGGTCTCCACGTGCCCTCCTCCCCAGCCCTCTCTGTATCCCCCTTTTATTCCCCCGGCTGCCTCTCTCAGCCCACCCCCTCACACCCGTGCCTCAGGCCCCGCCCTCCTATGTAACGGAAGACGCCGTCTGGGCGGCTCCCGGTTGTGCGCACGAAC
>NW_015196081.1:0-417 GCF_001447785.1 Gekko japonicus | reverse complement strand
GTGTGGCAGAGGCCAATATAGCTGTACTGATTTAAACCTGAGGTTACCAATCTTTTTGAGCCTGTAGGTACCTTTGGAATTCTGACACAGCATGGTGGGCACAACCACAAAATGGCTGCCAGAGAAGGCAGAGCCAACCACAAAATGTCAGGCAGTGAGGTTGTGTATAACTCTAATAGTAAATCTCCCAACATTTCAGGAAGAAGCTCTGCTGAACAAGATGCCTTTTCAAATGGGAATATTGTTTTAAACAATTTTTTTGCATACACTTCATTCATGCAGTGATGGCCCTTGTCCTGAGGTGACAGCTGCTGCCAAAGCACAATATAAAATTTCTAGTCATGTATGTAGCTCACACCCTTTAATACTACAGCAATATACCTGCTTACGGGAGCCAGGGGTCATTTCGTAGAAAAA
>NW_015196080.1:0-462 GCF_001447785.1 Gekko japonicus | reverse complement strand
TTTTTTTGTCTCTGGGGAGTTATTTTTTTCTTCTGCCTGTGATTCCTCCTCGTTCCTCTTTGTTTAACTATTTTCTCCAGGGGAACATATCTCTCTGGTCTGTGGATCAGTCTTCCCTCTAAGCTGAGTTAGTGTGAGCTAGCTCACAATTTTTTAGACTCCGGCTCACACATTTCTGTCTTCGCTCAGGAAGGATGGCTCCAGAGCAAACTAATTTATGCCGTAGCCAAATCGCTCACTCGCAACTTTAATGCCAGTCGCTCACAAAGTCGGATTTTTGCTCACAACACTCCACGGCTTAGAAGGAGCATTGGCTGTAATTCCAGGAGATCCCCAGGTCCCACCTTGAGATTGGCATCTTTACCCTATGCCCATGATATTTGGTAGACTCTTAACTGGCTGAAGGCATCTGAGAATGGGCCTCTTCCACTGGGGACAGTCAGTTTCAAGCCCTTTCTTTTG
>NW_015196079.1:0-412 GCF_001447785.1 Gekko japonicus | reverse complement strand
TGCCAGCTTTCAGACTAGCTTGTCTCTATAGCACTTTGATGTATTTACTTTAGTCATTTGCTGCCTTTACCTCGAGTGGAGAAGCCAAAGCCCCCGACATTGTTCTCCTTTCCTTCAACTTTCCCTCACACCAACCCTGTGAGGTAGGTCAGGCGGAGAGTGTGTGATTGACCCAAGGTCACCCAGCGAGCTTCTGTGGCCAAGTGGGGATTTCTGGAGGGCGTGGCAGAGTTGCTCCCAGCTGTGTCCCACCAAATTGCTGTTAGGCAGAGTGTGTACAGATGGTGAGAGCTGTGTGACTACAGGCGGCGGGAGCTCTCGCAGTGGGTGAGGAGAAGGATACACAAGCAGGTGGGGGGAACACAGGTGGGGGGGTGAGCACAGGGACCCACCTGGGCAGTCTCTGCCTGCC
>NW_015196078.1:0-427 GCF_001447785.1 Gekko japonicus | reverse complement strand
GGCGGGATATAAATGTGAAAAACAAACAAGCTAACAAACAGATACCTCAACTGGGTTTTATAACAATGACATCAGCAATGCCAAGATGCCCCAGTTGCTATCCCGGGTGCAAGTGGATGTCTCTGAAAACCCTGCCTGTTCTTTGAACTCCCTTTGTTCTCCTTTGGCCAGTATCACCCATCCCTTCGTAAAGAATGGGGAGTTTTTACAACAGCTTAACAGATGACTTGCTGGTGTTCACCTCCCATCTGGTGACATATCTTTCATTCAGGACAATAGTATTTTAGGTAATTCGTTGAGCAAGAACAAGAAAGTTTCCTCAACACAAAACCCTTGGCTAATCTAAGAACAGGCGTTCTACAGGCAAACCGAGGAATGGCATGTGGGAACCTGAAGGAGGTGAAAACAGATGTAACATTGTTAGAGA
>NW_015196077.1:0-433 GCF_001447785.1 Gekko japonicus | reverse complement strand
TACAGACAAACTAACATGGCTATCCATCTCAATCTATTCCCAGATATGAGTATTCTTAAATATACTGGTTTCACGGTATACATCAATATACTATCATGAGGAGATGCTCCTGTCTCCATTTTCCATGGCTATGCTTTTACCAAAAGAAACTGGGAGCAGCAGGAGGCGCCACCAGGGAATCCGCCACTTAACACTGAGGTGAAAGCCCTTTCTTGCCTAAGATCTTACAGGGTCCAAGAACTGACTTGGGATATTGTGGGAATTTGTGTGAAGCAAGGTCAGTTCTCACCTGATGAAACAGTCAGGACAGGCAAGGAGCGCAACCCATGTAGGCAAAGAAGCGTACTGTGCTTCGGCCACTCACTCCTTATGAGAACCAGGATGCTGGGGTTTTTTGAGACTCCTGATTGGTTATTGGGCTGTCCTGATTCTT
>NW_015196076.1:0-447 GCF_001447785.1 Gekko japonicus | reverse complement strand
CAACCCAAATTGTACTTTGCATCCAGAAGGAAACCTCCAGTCCCTTTTGTCCACTCCTGGAAACTCTGTACAGAGTTTTCAAACTATATTGTTTTACCCCTGATGAATCGCATCAATGCTTTGTTCTGAGAGATCCCTTGCATTAGCAAGCCCTCTGGACATTTTTTTTTTGGGGGGGGGTATAACTGTGCTTGTGTTCCCTTGAGCACCTACCAACCTGCACCCCCAAGTACACTGGGTCCTTCCTCTTTGCGAAGCCCTAGTCATTTCACCATCTCACCTTCTTCACGGACGTCTTCAGGAAAGGTAGCTATTGCCTCCACACCTGCTATTCTCCCCCTTCTTTCTTTAATTTCATGTAGATCTTGAATGCATCTATGTTCCACGTGAGCTTCTTGTTCACTGAATCCCCTTCATCCCCCTATTCTCTATTTTAAGGTAAAGGTA
>NW_015196075.1:0-430 GCF_001447785.1 Gekko japonicus | reverse complement strand
GTGAGTTCTTCTGCATGACATGGCTGAAAAAAGTCAGTCACAGTTTTGTGATTTTTTCCTTCCCACGGCATGTCTGGTTTTATGTGCTCCAATACTTGCTTGTTTGTCACCTTTGCTGTCCAAGGAATGTGCAGGAGCTGTCCAAGGAATGCACAATCTTGCCTCCACATGAGTTGTCTCCTGAAGAAGGGCCTGTCATGCTGACACCAAAATTCAGACCAATTCATATGAGATTGTGAAAGAGAAGCTCATTTCTTTATTTCTGTCTTTGTTATCCTTCATGTCAGCCACAGGCCTTGGAGACAGCTGCTAGTAAATACATAAAAAAATACAATACAGCAACACCTTAAAAGCAATAAATTAAAAAAGAGATAGCAACATCAAGATTTTACAGCTAATTGAAAGTCAGAAACCAAAGTCAAGAAGAGAG
>NW_015196074.1:0-421 GCF_001447785.1 Gekko japonicus | reverse complement strand
TGGATCCTCTCCAATTCCACGCGTCGCCCACTACTGGGTGGCCCTCTTGCTCCCATTCCCACTCCCTGGAACCTTACAGAAAGGAGGCATGCCAGGCCCAATGACATCCATTCCACGCCCAATGACATCCTCGCCTATCTCAACTGCTCCCAATGAGCTACAGCGGCGGCAGCGTCTTGGTTGGCCCAAACTCCCTTTCACCAGGGGAAAAAAATCACCCTTCTGCTTCTTTGACAGTCACACTAGAAGCTATTTCAGACATCCACTGGCTTCAATCCCATTCATCCATCAACATTCATCCATCAACCATATACGCCAGTAGGGACTGTGTTTAAAACAAAGTATCGACTTAAAGGCAGATATGAAAACTCATGGCCACTTTGAGCTCAGCTCATGATATAAAGCCAATTCTCCTTTTTGT
>NW_015196073.1:0-436 GCF_001447785.1 Gekko japonicus | reverse complement strand
TGGGGTACAGTTTTGTGTAGTTCAGTTACAGAAGATGCCAGTGTTCCCTCTAAGCCGAGTTAGCGTGAGCTAGCTCAGTTTTTTAGCTTCTGGCTGACACGTTTTTGTCTCAGCTCAGGGAGGGTGGCTTCAGAGCAAACCTACCTTCTGCAGGAGCCAAATTGCTGGCTCACAACTTTAATGACCAGTAGGCTCCCAAAGTAGAAGTCTTGCTCACAACAAGACTCCACAGCTTAGGGGGAACATTGTAAAGGGGGGGGGGGCGGGGCGGGGGGGGGGGTTTGATGTGCCTGGGGGAACTTTTCTAGGGAGAAAGGCCCCCCCTTTCCTTCGAGGGAGAAAAGGAACATTCTCTTGGTCCACCCCCTCCCCCCATCCAGGAAAGGAGCCCCCTTTCAGTGCACCGCATCCCCGCGCACAAGGAAAGCAGCTGAGC
>NW_015196072.1:0-466 GCF_001447785.1 Gekko japonicus | reverse complement strand
AGGGAATTACATAAACATATGGGGCAGACGTCCATCAGTAGCTACTGGCCACAAGGTATAGATAGGTACTCTCAGTCTTGGGCAAGTGATGCACTATATTCTTGGTGCTTGGGGGGGGGGTCAACAGTGGGAGGGCTTCTAGTGTCCTTGCCCCACTGCTGGACTTCCTGATGGCACCTGGTATTTTTGGTCACTGTGGGACAGAGTGTTGGACTGGATGGGCCATTGGCCTGATCTAACATTGGCTTCCCTTATGTTCTTAAAGAACAATCACGTGTATACTGTTCTCAGATTGTGTGTTCACAGTAACCTATGAATAGGACTCTTGGTGGTCCATTAGACACAGTGCTCTGAGTGTGGACTGCTATACCTGTCCCCCCATCAGGGTTAGGAGGTTCCCTCTCGCCATCAGTCATTTCAGGGTGGAATTGATCCTATGCACAAACTTGTTTCAGCCTGTGGGGGG
>NW_015196071.1:0-465 GCF_001447785.1 Gekko japonicus | reverse complement strand
GATGATGCGTATACTGTGAAGGGGGGGAAGATGGCACGAAGCCAGGATGGCCTGATCAGACCATCCTGACAGCATGCATGTGTGCTTGCCTGATCAGACAGGGGAAAGTCTGTCCATGGCCCATCGCAACCCATTTACTACTGTATTTTCTCCAGTGTCTTTTTACTCTGCTTCTGTGGCAGAACAGCACAGGTTGCTGACGACTGTGGGACACTTCCCAGATGTTGCTACGCAGTCATCACCAGGGACAGGGGAGTGACTGTTAGCAAATTAGCAGCACCTGTACAGAAGGAAATGCAGAGCATGGTTGCAGAAGCAGGCAACCCAAGTGAAGGGTGGGGTATAAATCCAATCTCCTCCTCTTCTTCTTCTAAAAGCTCAAATGGGAGAAGTACTATGACAAATTACACAAACAACTGAACAATTCACAAACAGCATGCAAAGCATTCAGAAACAGGTGGCTGA
>NW_015196070.1:0-445 GCF_001447785.1 Gekko japonicus | reverse complement strand
ATTAATTAACTGGCTTGCTCCTAATTCAGACACTTCAAATGAAACTTGACATAAGTTTAAAATGGTTAAAGTTAAAAATTATTAACTTTTTTAAAAAAATTACAATAACAATAATATATTCCATTTGGCTTCATGTTTCTTTCCATTCTAAATAACCATGTGTGTTCCAGGATAATTTGAGGAAATTAAAAAAAGAAGTTAAGATGCAATAATTTGAAGAAAGTAAAGAAAGAAGTTAAGCTGTAACTATTTGAAGGAAGCAAAACAAGAAGTTAAGCTGTATCAAGAGCCTGACACCTTCTAACATAATAGGGCTACTCCTGAGGAAGATTGGTGAAATGAGTGTATAACCGGGTGCTCATTGAGGATGTTGGACTTTTCCTTGAAAATGTCAGAATTTCCTTAACAATATTGTATAAGTTTTAATTGACATACAAATTGATGT
>NW_015196069.1:0-459 GCF_001447785.1 Gekko japonicus | reverse complement strand
AAACTTCATCGGTTCCCTCCGAGTTCTTGTATTATGAGAGCGAAGGAAAAGTCTCTCTGTCTCTCCACATTATTCATCATGCACATTTTTCCACTATACTTTGGAGACAAAGAGTGGGGAAAGGAAAACCGCCCACACAATTAAAAGCTGTTTCACATTTGGCACGGAGCTTTTTGAGTAGGAAGGGAAATGATGCAGACTTTGGGCTTCCTTTTTCAGGAGAATCATAGAAGATAGAAAATGAGTTTTTCGACTCTTGTTGTTTTGGTCGGGCGTTATCACACATTCTGATTTCTCTTTCTCTATGGGAGCCATATCTGTGTAGAAACAGCATGATGAACTAAACATTCCTATATGTAATCTCACCCTCCTTACAAACGTCTTATAAAGGTAGGCCACTATCGGTATGGCTACATTGCTTGGGGGGGGGCACAGTTTGCTTAGAGCCAGTTTGGTGCC
>NW_015196068.1:0-459 GCF_001447785.1 Gekko japonicus | reverse complement strand
GTCTCTCATACACCAAAACTCAGCTCTGACAGGTTTAGACACTCAGCCTAAACTCTTTCTCATATTCACACAGGCTAAACTCTGCCTTTCTTAGCCACACAGGCTAAACTCTCTCATATAGCCACACAGGCTGAACTCTCTTGCTCATATAGCCACACAGGCTGAACTAAACTCCAACTGCTTCCTCTGTCATACAGACTCACACAAAAACTCTCCACACTCATCTCTTCAAGAACACAGAATCACCTCAGAGACATCTCTCCTCCCACACTCTCAGTCATCAGCCAATCACAACACTTGTCTCCCTCTATCACTCTCCTTACATTACTGCAGTCAAACTAAACATTTAAAGAAACACACACATCAAAACAAGAAATCATTACAATATAGCTTCCTCTTCCTGCCCCTGGAAGCAAACGGATAGTGGCCATAGCAGAGTATTGCATTTCCCATGAAGAG
>NW_015196067.1:0-465 GCF_001447785.1 Gekko japonicus | reverse complement strand
CTGCAACAGCGGTGCACCCTGACTTGGGCCGTCGCCCACACTGAGGCCGTTGCCGCAGAGGCAGCCGACAAGTCAACCAAAGAGGTATGCCAGCGGTTGGCGTCAACAGAACAGTGTGTCCACCCCCAAGCTTCCGGCAATGAGGGCGGTGATGCAGGCGAGGATGTATATGCAGTTAAAGTGGGAACAGACAAGCGGACCCGAGTGAAGCCTGCAGCCAGCCCAGCGTGCGCCAGTTGTGGCGGGAACCACCCCCGAGAGCACTGTTGGACCAAAGACATCGTGTGTCGAGCGTGTGGAATGGCCATCTTAGCACGAGTCTGCAGCGCCAAAGAAATCAGTGCCGGCATCCCCACCGAGGAACCAGCGATCACAAGCAACCATCAGAGGAGCCTGTCATCAGCATCAACCGTCCTTCACACCGGCGGTCAAGGGCAGATCCACGTCACCCTCCATCTAGACGGC
>NW_015196066.1:0-455 GCF_001447785.1 Gekko japonicus | reverse complement strand
ATTTAGACTCAATAACGTACCTTCTGCAAGCAATACTATCAATAGGTATACAAGAATAGATCTAACAATTTGAAAAAACAAAGTGCAACCCTTAGAACATAATCAATTTACATTGGAGATATCAGTAGTGTGCTATATCTATGTTTTTTATTTTTATGTTCTTTCGGCGATTAATATTCAGTTGAACCAAATACTAGTCATTATAACCATTTGATATAGTTATTCCAGGATGCTGAAATGAATTTTGCTTCTGATAGAGCTTCTAGAATTGGAAACCATTTAGCTTCGAACCCAAAGTGTGCAATGTTTCTTTTATTTCTATTTATTTTTTCTGTGATGCTTTCCATAATGAACTGATTCCACAGCTTCTTGTACCTGGTTTGAATATTGGGTGGGGAGGTATATTTCCAACAGGATGCAATAGAAAGTCTAGCTGCATATAACATTGTGTCAAG
>NW_015196065.1:0-452 GCF_001447785.1 Gekko japonicus | reverse complement strand
ATCTGCTATTTTTATGAAACTTTTTGGCAATGTTGCACCTGCTTTTACTGTTTTTTTTTACTTTCTTTCTATCTTCTATGGGATCAAAAACCCCATTGAAATCTCCTACCATACATATCTCTTCTGGGTTATCCTTAGTTAAAACCTCTTTCAGTTCTTTAAATAAATTTTCTTGGTTCTGATTTGCCGCATAAATGTTTACAATCCACATCTCTCTTCCGTTTCTTCTTATCTTTATTATTATCATTCTTCCATCTGTGGATTTATAGATTAATTCTGGACACAGCTTTTCTTTAGCGTATATCACTACACCTCTTTTTTTAACTTTATCCGATGAAATAAAAGGTGTACCTAATTTTTTATATTCTAAATATTTCATGTGTTCTTCCTTTATATGTGTTTCCTGCAGGCACGTAATGTCTATATTCATTTTACTAATTTGGTGTAGAAAT
>NW_015196064.1:0-468 GCF_001447785.1 Gekko japonicus | reverse complement strand
TCCTCTGGAGTTCCAGCAGCAGGGCATAGAGGCCGAGGTGTTCATTAGAACATAGAAGAGCCCTGCCGGATCAGACCAGGGGTCCATCTAGTCCAGCCTCCCATCTCACTAGGGCTGCCAGGTCCTGCACTCTCACCGGCGGGGGGTGGAAAGGAGCATTCTGGGAGGAGGGAAGGGGTGGTGTCACCACAGTGGTCCATCTAGTCCAGCCTCCCATCTCACACAGTGGCCAACCAGTTCCTCTGGAGGGCCAGCAACAGGGCATAACGGCCGAGGCCTTCCTAAGAACATCAGAAGAGCCCTGCCGGATCAGACCAGGGGTCCATCTAGTCCAGCCTCCCATCTCACTAGGGTTGCCAGGTCCTGCACTCTCACCGGCGGGGTGTGTGGAAAGGAACATTCTGGGAGGGGGGAAGGGGTGGTGTCACCACATGTGACGTCCCCAACACGATGACATCATGTGGAAGT
>NW_015196063.1:0-512 GCF_001447785.1 Gekko japonicus | reverse complement strand
GGGGAAGAAGATTTGGCAACCCTATTTTGATGTACCTCCACCTTGGAACCTTCCGGGTTTGTGTCACACTCCCCCAGCACGGGTACCGTCGCCACGGGCTGCGGGAGGCGTACAGCCCAAAGCAGTTGACCTGCTACCCGCTTCGGTTAGTTCCGAGCGAGCCGGACTTCGGATATTTGCTCAGTGTTGAGTCAGCGAGGGAAGAAGCGGCCGATAAGGTCGGGCAGACATCTCTACCGCGCTAGGAAGCGTCGACAAAGTACAGAGGAGTCGAAAGGTTAATGGGACTTCAATTGGCAATAAATGTTTGGGTTTCAGTTCCGCTATCGCTTCCTGCACCAACCGTTTTATTTATTTTTCTGTGCTCCAAGAAAGTGTTGTTGTTTTTTTACTGAACCGGTGTTCGAGAGGAGACCGATAAAATAATAAAAAAAATTAGAAGAGACAGTGTTTAACAATACTAAAAAAAAAATTGTTTATAAAGTACCGTCAAGTCGCAGCTAACTTCTGGT
>NW_015196062.1:0-471 GCF_001447785.1 Gekko japonicus | reverse complement strand
CAGCGTGCTCCGGCCCCAAATGACCCCTGCATATAAGTGTCAATTCGAGGGGGAAACGCACAGGAATTACATTCCAGGAGTAAGAAGCCCAGGAGTAGGGAACCGAGGCATGCATGCGTGCCTACCCTTTGCTTCCCCAGCCAGCCTGCAGCATCAGGTTGGCTGGGGAAGGGCAGGGCAGGCAGGCTGACATGCCCCCTTTCCCCCGTGAGCCTCTCTGCTTTTGCAGAGAAACTCAGGGAAGTGGGGGGGGTTTAAATGCCATCTAGGCAAGGGGGTGTGGCATATAAGTTTTTAGGGGGTGTGGCATATGCAAATAAGTTATGCAAGTGAGCTCCTGCACCTCTTTTTCTATGAAATGACCCCTCTGTATGCATGTGTGTGTATATAATACCTTGTATAGTCTTACATACAAACTACCACATGCCATTACTCATTTATCGGCATTATTTATCGGTTCCCCCCTCCTCA
>NW_015196061.1:0-459 GCF_001447785.1 Gekko japonicus | reverse complement strand
CTGAAAACAGTGCCTGGAATCATTTCCTAAAACAGAAACAATCCCCCCCGCTGCAAACCTGGTACGGCTGCCCCTGCAATAGTTTCTGCCCTATTTTTATGGTCCAAAAGGCCATGTGAGAAGAGCACTAGACAGAAAAGTGGAGTGAGATTTATATAATTTGGGGGGCTACCACCTCTGTTTGCAGCGGCGAATTTGTCTCAGGAGTAGGTGGGGGGAGGTGGGGCGCGGGGGGGGGGGGGGGAGCAGAAAAATGAATACCCCGTTTGAATTTAGCATGGCACCAATTGTCAATCCTTAATCATTATCCGTTGCTATCACTGACAAATAGTGACTCTGCCGGAGCCGTGTGCGTAGTGAAGTGCGTGGGAGCCCCCACCCGCATGGCTCAGAGCCCTCAGGGAGTCTCTGAAGGACGACGAGTTTTTGCGCCTGAAAAGTACTCAGAAACGTGGAGTG
>NW_015196060.1:0-452 GCF_001447785.1 Gekko japonicus | reverse complement strand
CTGTTTTTATCAAAAATTCCTAAGAAACCGGTGGATTTTATTATGTACAAGCACATGTACTCTATTTTCATTGTCTAGAGCCATCATACAAATAGCCAGAAAGAATAAGCATACAATATAGCTTTAAAAAGCCTGCTGAAGTCACAAAACTAGTGAGGCAATCAATAGCAGCAAGCTTACAAACGCTTGGCTATAGTTGACAATTTCTTTCATGACTCCCTTTCATTGTGAAACTCATAGCTTTCTCAGAAAATCTCCCAATCAGGCATTGACCAAATCCATACTTATTTCCACAAATTCTACATACCATGTGCCTTTTAATCATACCTGCAGACATTGTATGGACTGAGAAAGGCTTCGCTAGTTCTTATGAAGCATTGTGGCACTTGAACTAAAGACTATTTGAACTGCTTTTAAATTTAAAGTAGTACTGGTTAGTGAAAAACACCTAA
>NW_015196059.1:0-460 GCF_001447785.1 Gekko japonicus | reverse complement strand
TTCCAATTTTTCAGAAAAAAACAAAAAAATCTTCCGGAAAAAACCTGGGTTTTTCCGAATTTTTCTGGTTTTTTTCCGAGCCTTCACATTTCTAGTTCCAACACTTTTATCATTCTAGTTGCCCTTTTCTGCACTTTTCCCAATACTATAATCCTTTTTGAGGTGTGGTGTCCAGAACTGTACACAGTATTCCAAATGAGGTAGCATCATTGATTTATACAGAGGCATTATGATACTGGCTGACTTGTTTTCAATTCCCTTCCTAATAATCCCCAACGTAGCACTGGCCTTTTTTATTGCAGTTGCACACTGTCTCGACATTTTCAGTGAGTTATCTACTACGACTAGAGATGTAAAATTTCTGGAAATTTTGAAGCTCGGGAGAAACCCCCCCCCCCGGGAAAAAACTTAGATAGTCAGGTTTTGTTTGTTTATGTTTGTCCTCTGTACACTCCCTTTC
>NW_015196058.1:0-460 GCF_001447785.1 Gekko japonicus | reverse complement strand
AAAAATTAAATGAACTGTGATGGTTGCTTCACCAGGGCCGGCTCACCCGCCAGGTGAACTGGGCATTCACTAGAGCGCGGGCCGGCCCTTAGGGCACAAAACTGGACCTGCCCCCCACCAATCAACCCCCCCCCGCCAAAAGCCTACTGCCTCCTCCTCTGCCTGCCCAGGACACCCAGCCACGTCTGGCCACCCCCTCCCTCAGCCGCGCCTCTGCGACTCCGCTTCCCTCTGGGATCACCACCAGCCTCCCTCCTGCTGGCATTGCTGCTGCCGCAGCAGGGGCAGGGGTGGTGTCGCCCAGCAGGCAGGAGTGGCCACCCCACCCCTGCCAGCCAGCCAGTCAGCCAGCCCGTGCTAGACTCTCCCCCCCGCCACCCCAGTCAAAATCCAGCAGGTGAGGGCTCCACCGGGGCTGGCGGCTCCTCTGGCAGGGCAGGTGGACGGCCTTGTCTGTGGT
>NW_015196057.1:0-475 GCF_001447785.1 Gekko japonicus | reverse complement strand
AGCAGAAAACAGCAGAAGGGGGGAGACATTGGATGTATGTGTGCAGCATCCTGATGGGGCAAACAACACCCCCATGGCTTTCTGGTAGTTTTGGCTCCCAGAAATAGAAGTTAGAAGGCGGGAGCTCAGTCTGGCCCCTGCTGCACGTAGGGTTGCCACTTCCAGGTAGGACTGGAAGATCTTTTAGAATTTTTTTTAAATTCCAGGCTACGCAGATCAGTTCCCCTGGAGAAACTGGCTACTTTGGAGGGTAGACTCCATGGCACTATAAACTGCTGAGGTCCTTCCTTCCCCCTCCCAAAACCTGGCTGCTCCAGGCTTCACCCCTAAATCTTCAGTACTTTTCTGATCTGGAGTTGGCAACCCTAACATTTACACATGAGTTGCAATGAGGGACTTGCAGATGCACTGTGGTTGCCAGTCTCTGTTCGCAACTTGTGATAGTGTCAGAGGTCATTTGGGGGGGATCACGGGG
>NW_015196056.1:0-456 GCF_001447785.1 Gekko japonicus | reverse complement strand
GAAATGGACTCTGCTACTTCTGACAAAGACTGTGCTTCCGTAAAGGGGGGCAGCAGCCCCCAAACGAAAATATCAATTGAGGATTAGAAAAGACAAAACAAAATGAAGGCTGAAGAACTCTGAATTGTGCCTTAAAAATTTTAACGATGCTCTTGTGATTTTCTTTAAACAGTTACATTAATGGTTTTAAAGATAAATAGCTTAATCGACCATGTTCAATGTAATCATAGCATTTTAGACTAACACTGATACAAGCTTTTGTAATGATCTCCTATACTTGGGTTTTTAGTGGTTTTCTTTCCTTTCTCCCATAGTTGTAATTTCCCCCTCCCTTTTTTCGTTGTAGTTTATAGGAAAATGCAATAAAAATGCCCTTTGGGGGGCAAAAAAACCCCAAACCTGTTACCATATATGGAACGAGAAATGTCAGATATTCAATCTGGATTCAGAAAAGGA
>NW_015196055.1:0-468 GCF_001447785.1 Gekko japonicus | reverse complement strand
CAAGGTCTCCAGGTGTGTTTGGGGCTAAATCTTCCAGCTCCGTCCCTCTACTGCACTCGTTGCTACCTCTGCAGTTTGCAGGAGGATGCTGGGACAAAAGGCTTTGTGCAACGTGTGAGGCTGTGGTAGAGATGGCTTCTGCCCTGCTTGCATCGAGATTCACTGTCCTTGAGCATGGAGCTGGAAATGTTCATAAGGACAGTGGCAGAATGGGCCTGCTCTGGCTTGCAGGCCCTGCTCTGCCCTGCACTCCTAGCTTTTGCCCAACATCTGGAGAGGCTTTTCTTTCACTCTCAAGGTAGCCTGCTGCCACCACCTGACCTTTGTATGGAATCGCCCACTGGGAGGGTCAGGAGGACTCCCAGCTTCCCTTCCAAGTTCTGCGTCTCCTGCTGCCCGGCACCTGGTCACCATGGGGACAGATTACTCCCTTGTGCATCCCTGGAAGAACGGCCACTTGCCAACTGA
>NW_015196054.1:0-465 GCF_001447785.1 Gekko japonicus | reverse complement strand
GACGGCTTCCCCGCAGCAAAGAGGATGACAGAGGAGGAAGCCGTGCGCCAGCGCGATCACACCGGGAGGCTTCCATAGGCGGCCCGTGGCAAAGCATTTGCTAGTACATGCGGTGTGCTAGTTTTTTTTCTGCGCGGCTTCAGCGGCTTGCCACAGATTCGCCACGGGGGTGCTACGCCTCCCAGATGTTCTGTGATCGCGCCCGGATACTCCGCGGGACTCCCGTGCCTTCAGCGGGGCCTGTGTTTAATTTATGTTACTCCTAAAAATAGTCATAGGGCACACAGCAGCTCCTTCAGAGAGACTGAAACCTTTTGTGTAGTGTGCATATTTCAAAGGTACTGTCACAATAGTGAGGCTAAAAAACTGAGGCCTACTTCTCACTGAAGTAGACACCAAGCCTAACTCAGAGCTGTATTTCTTAGCCTGCACTTGGAGGCTGACAGGGCTATTTTTGGGCAGGAA
>NW_015196053.1:0-445 GCF_001447785.1 Gekko japonicus | reverse complement strand
GTGTTCCCTAGTCTGGTGGCTCCCAGCTTGTAATGTAGGCAAGCGCCATTATTCGGTAACGATCTTGAAAGTTAAAATATGTCTTTTTAAAAAAAATCCCTTTCTCTGTGCCATTTAGCATCTTTAACAAGATTGAAAAGTGTATAAAATACTGTGAAATATCAGATGCTGTGGCTTTCTGACATTCCCTAGACTAAAAACTGCATATTTATGGTCCTGTTATATATCAAGTCTATTCTCTATTAATTTATCATTGCTTAAGCGAATGCAACCTGTGAGCTATATGTGAGGCATCTTTTACTCATAGCTGTATTACAGCCGTGCTATCAATTTCTGGTGAAGCAAGCTGTTTGTCTCTTTGTGTTATATGCAATTTTGAGCTGGAGTGACCTTTAGAATGCAGTTAAAGGACACTCGGTATGTTCAGTGTTCCCTCTAAGCTGAG
>NW_015196052.1:0-477 GCF_001447785.1 Gekko japonicus | reverse complement strand
TCAGAAGTCCCACACGAACAGAATCTGAAAAGTGCAGAGGGGGATTTTTGGAGGAAAGCTTCCTCCGCAGTATCATGGGCTGTGCCCCTTCTGTCTGGGGGAAATGGAAGGAGGAGGGTCAGGTCTTCTCCCGACAGGTGATTTTCTCTGGGTTTGGTGCCTTGGGGGATCCATTCCCCCCCCCCGCTTCCACACAGCACCCTGCAGCGCTTTGGCCCCTGCTGGGATTTCCCCCCTTGGCTTTCCTGCAGTCATGCCCAAACCAGATTTGGGGTGAGGCTGAATTCTGCAAGCAAGGCAAGATCCTTGCCATTTGACATTCCCCCGCCCCAGTGGCAGCTGTTTTTACTTCTCTGAGTACGGGGCATGCATGTTTTGTTTTTCTGCTTTGGCGGTTAACTGGTGTATCGGTGTAACTAACTACACGTCTATCCGGCTATACCAATATATTAGTACAAGAACCGGGGACCCGCGATA
>NW_015196051.1:0-683 GCF_001447785.1 Gekko japonicus | reverse complement strand
ATAAAACTCAAGCAACCAAGCCAGAGTGGCCAATTTTTTTTTGATGAGATCCCCAAATGGGAGTGTGCCTCGTTCGGTGGGCTCTGGGTGAGCCTTCCCACTTCAAGTATTTGCAGAAACGAGCAAGAGTCCGGGAGCACCTTGAAGACTAACACAATCTGTGGCAGGGGAGGAGCTTTCGTGAGTCACTGCTCACTTCTTCAGGCACCTGGATTTCCAATGCCCTACGGCTAAATGTGGTGCCTTCCACGGAGATAGATCGAGATGGGCAGCCACCTTAGTCTGTCTGTAGCAGCAGAAAAGAGGCAGAGTCCAGGAGCACCTCGAAGACTGACAACACTTGTGGCAGGGGAGGAGCTTTCGTGAGTCACTGCCCACCTCTTTGGGTACCCTGATGAAGATATCTGAAGAAGGGAGCAGTGACTCACGAAAGCCACAAACTGTGTTAGTCTTCAAAGTGCTCCCGAACTCTTGCTCTTTTCTGCTGCTACAGGCAGACAGACAGACTACAGACAGATCTTTCGGCTCTGCTCCTGCAGAGGGCAGGGGGCTGGACTAGATGACCTGCAAGGTCCCTTCCAACTCTAACATTCTATGGTTTCTATGAACTATCTCCGTGGAAGGCACTGCATCTAGCCGTACAGAATGGAAATCCAGGTATCGGAAGAAGTGAGCCGTGACTC
>NW_015196050.1:0-464 GCF_001447785.1 Gekko japonicus | reverse complement strand
CTTAGGTCGAAGGTGCTAGGAAGGTCTCTGCCTGAGACCTTGAAGACATAGCCAGTTAAAGCAGACAACTCAGAACTCAGTTATACTTGATATATGGCAACTTCATACGTTCATGAAGTGGTATAGCAGGCTGAATGCTGGATTAGAACTGAGAAGTCCTGGGTTCAAATCCCCACTCGGCCATGGTATTCCCTTGTGGGCCTTTCACCTCCTCTTAGCCTTGCTTGCTTCACAGGAGGGGACGTGCTGGGAGTGGAAAAGGGAGGCAGAAGGACGTGTGCAGTATCCTCAGCTCCTTGGAGTCAGCATGGGACAAAAATGCAGTGAATTTTTAAAAGCCAGGCCTCCTTTTGGGAGCCTCTACTTTAAGAAGGCAGGTTCCCTTCCTTATTTCTAGTTATTTATTATAGAGTGGGAATATGCACAGAATTGAACTTCATTAAGTACCAAACACGGTAGGCATT
>NW_015196049.1:0-462 GCF_001447785.1 Gekko japonicus | reverse complement strand
GGTGACGCGCGCACGGGAGTGGGGTTTCCCCCAGGCTCGATTCCGCGCGGGGTGGAAGTCGGGCCTTGAAAGCGGGGGGAAATCCGCCCCCCGGGGGATTTGGGAACCCTATTACCAACCTACAGGTGATAGCTGGAGACCTACTATTGTGTCTGATCTTTAGGCAACAGAGATCAGTTCACCTGGACAAAATGGCCCCTTTGGAAGGTGAACTCCATGGCATTGAAACCCACCGAAGTCCCTCCCCTCCCCGAAACCCACCCTCCTCAGGCTCCACCCCTCAAATCTCCAGGTATTTCCCAAACAAGAGCTGGCAAACCTATTGCTGAGGTCAACCAGGAGATTTTTGCCAGCTATTTTAAATTATTTTTTTAATAGTCAAATGTGCATTGTTTTATTATGAGATGCCAAAGGGGAAGGGTTATTCTTCCACTGTGGGCCTCCTGATGGCACCTGGTTTTT
>NW_015196048.1:0-487 GCF_001447785.1 Gekko japonicus | reverse complement strand
CTCTGTAGAACTCGATGAGGACTTCTTTCAGCCAGCCCAACAACTTTGCGGCCATCGTTTTAAACCGGCTAAATATCTCTTGCACCAACCTGGTCCCTTGGCGAATTCCCTGCAAGCGGGTGTGGGCCTTCTTGTGTTCTAGTGGATCTTTGAACTGGTGGTGGAGAGCCTGCATGAATGCGTCCACATCTCTCAGTTCTGGGGCGGCCACACTGTACATCTTTCAGCTATGCTCCTGCAGAGTGCAGGGTGTTGGACTAGATGACCTGCAAGGTCCCTTCCAACTCTAACATTCTATGATTCTATGAACTCCAACAAATTATATTAATCCTGCAGAGAAGCACCACTTCGATCACTAATGATCCATGAATATAAATAAATCAAAAAAATCAAAGTCCAATATAATGTCCAAAGAATTTGGTCAATGCTGGCACCAAGAATATAGCATGAAACGATTTCTTCATTGGCCGGTTTCCAGGCTGCTTAG
>NW_015196047.1:0-471 GCF_001447785.1 Gekko japonicus | reverse complement strand
TTCTACGAAATGACCCCTGCTTGGATGGGTGCCCACCACCCGGGCGCTCTTAGCATGTCAGTTTCAGGCACAGTTCGTTGTTGGCACACTTCATCAGGTAACAGTGTAACACAGTCCATAAAACACCATAGCAGGCTTGCAGGCTAAGATTTGATGGCACTTTGCAGTGCCATTTGACCCCCGAAAGGTTCTGACATATTCACATACTCTGTGCTAAGTGAAAATGTGGAGAAACAGATGTCTTCTGTCATACCTGGTGTCTCTGTTCCAAAGTTCAGCATTTTTTTGCACCTAAATATATTCAAAAGATTACAGGATATTCAGTTCACCTTCAAGCAAAAACAGCCCTATTGAGACATAGAAACAATAAACAGATCCCTCCAATTAGGCAAGAATGTATAAATGTAACTTTTAGTGGCTGGCTAATTACGAATAGGGAGACCCTCCCTACTATTTCAATCTAGTACTCCA
>NW_015196046.1:0-470 GCF_001447785.1 Gekko japonicus | reverse complement strand
GCGTTGCATCTATTCTGCTTTCCAGTTCCATGCTTCCTCCAGGTCAAGGAACCTGCAGGAACTGTCTACAGGGTTCCTTGGCTGATCGGGGCCTTCTCTGTGGTTACACCCCTGCTGTGGTGGCTGTCACGGTGACTCTGGATTCTTCCATCAACAATTACTCAGCCCTGAGAGAAAAAAGAGGAACTCTTTGAGCTTCATTGTCTCAAATTGTGCACTAAGCCTAATTTACAAGGAGCACTTGGAAAAGACACCAGAAACAGCCTTCTGGTAGGAATCAATTTTAATAACATTTTAACCCCACTCCCAGCAGTCTGGTGTACTGTAGGACAGGAATTAGTCCTTATGTTATCACAGATCGTAGGAGGCTGCAGTGTTTCACAGGTGAGAGAATGGTAACTCTGTGTATGCTCAAAGCCACTTTTCTCCGTAGACTGAGGCCTAATCTTAAAAAGCAGACTAGGCCTTCA
>NW_015196045.1:0-475 GCF_001447785.1 Gekko japonicus | reverse complement strand
CAGCTTAGAGGGAACACTGGCTTCAGTGGTGAAGCTGCCTTTCCGGCGTGTTCCGCCTCGAGCTGCGGCCGTGTTCAGCTCGGTTGCTCCGGCAACGACAGAGGCGGGCAGGGCGATTGTTATGAGAACTATCTGTCAGCAGACGCCTAAACAGAGAGTTGCCTAAAATGAACTCTCGTCTTGGCTGTGTGGGGCCAGGCAGTTACGTAACCCGCATTTTGCCCCGAGAAGGCATGTTATGATCACCCTGCGTGCACTTTGCTCCTGCCCCGCCTCTCCCATTAACTTTGAGGTAAACAATTCCATTTGCAGAAATCGTGCTGCTTGTACACTGGTCCTTTTTATCGCCCCCCCTGCAAAAAACAATCTGTTAGAAACTGGTGACTCATAGCTGAACTGTATTGGGGAGGTTTGTATTTTTTAAATATGTGCATGTGTGAGTGTGAGTGCACGCACCTGGAAGTCATGGCAAACC
>NW_015196044.1:0-464 GCF_001447785.1 Gekko japonicus | reverse complement strand
GAAAATATTTCATAGCAGTTTGTTCTTTTCAGAGTGTAAACATCCCAATATTTCATTGCAAAGATCTCCCCATAGGAAGTGTGTGTGTTTGTGTGTGGGGGACTTTTTGTCCAAATTTTCCTCTCCCCTCTATGGGTCTTCATGTCTCTAATCCCAACTTTCATTTACACTCCTGCAGGTAAAAGGACACCAACCCCCAGAGACTACCTTGGGGGAGAAAGTTCTTTTGAGCTTTTTTGTCTCCAGTATTATCCTATTTCTCCTTGCAGAAATGGCTTTAGTGACTGAGGTGAGTGGAGAATGCAACTTTTATTTTAAGCCCCTTCTTTTGCTTTATTAGGCTTGCCGTCTCCCAAGGGCCTTGGCCGAATGTCCCCCAAATGACCCCGTTCTATACCAGAAGGGAAGGCTTCATGCCCCACTCATAACATCTGCAGGAGGACCTAAAATTGAGCCAGGATTTG
>NW_015196043.1:0-475 GCF_001447785.1 Gekko japonicus | reverse complement strand
GACATACCTTTAAAGAAGAGTATCTGAGGCTGCTAGGCAGGCTTGTAGCTATGGTGGGGCATCTCGGGGGCTGGCTTCCTGACTTACCGCCAAGGCACCCTGACTTCCCACCCCTTGGGTGTG
This sequence comes from Gekko japonicus, assembly GCF_001447785.1. NCBI lineage: Eukaryota > Metazoa > Chordata > Lepidosauria > Squamata > Gekkonidae > Gekko > Gekko japonicus. Next base: position 352 of record NW_015196043.1, on the reverse strand, counting down.
CAGGGGTGTGTGTGGTGTGCCCCCTGACTTATTTACAGCCCCCCCCAAATTAAAAAAAATCCTGGCTATGGGCCTGTTGCTAGGCATTGTAGGTCAGCCATCAGAGAAGCCAAAGCTCAGAGTAAGCTGAGGTTGGCCAGGGAGGTTTGCTACAACAAGAAAAGCTTCTTCAACTATTTGAGGAGTAAACACAAAGCAAAAGAGGTGATAGGGCTATTGTTGGGGAAAATGGAGAAACTCTGACAGAGGACAGAGGACAGAGAGAAAGCAGAAAGGTTCAGTGCCTGTTTTGCCTCAGTTTTTTCCTCCCTGAAAAAGAGAAAAAGGCCTCTGCCACACGGCAGGGGAAAAG
>NW_015196042.1:0-467 GCF_001447785.1 Gekko japonicus | reverse complement strand
GTCACTTCCTCACAGTTTTTCTTATTCTCTGTACTATTAGCTTTAATGGCAGAGCTGAGCAAGGGTGGAAGCCAGAGGAATTCCCACAGAGATCCACTACCCCACATCAGAGGCCCAGAGGGAGCGTTTGTGTGCGCCTCAGATTTCTTGAGCCAAATCTCACCCTCTCTACCAATCTCAGCTGCTTGTTCTTCGAACAGACACATTCCTGCCCCTTCCCCTCAGCTGGGTGCTCGGACAGAGCCGTTGCCTAACACTTCAGGCCTGTTGCAGAGATGCATACAATGGTCAAGGGGTCACCACCGGTCCCTCTTGTCCTTTCTGGCTTTACCTTAAGAATTAGCCCCTCGGACAGACAGAGCCAATGTAACGAGAGGCGAAGCTTGTTAACATCCTCGCTGAGCCAAACAGAGACACTTAACATTCTAAAAGAACTGTGGAGGCATATCAGAAATATCTTGGTTTGT
>NW_015196041.1:0-528 GCF_001447785.1 Gekko japonicus | reverse complement strand
TAAATCCTCTGTGCCACCGCTCCCCTTAGGATGAGGAAGGTAGAGTCTGGAGACGAAGCTTTTCCAGTGGTGGCACCTTGCCTTTGGAATGCCCTCCCCGTTGTTTGTTTCCTGGTTTCCTGGCCATCTGCCTTAGGTCTTTAGGTGGCAGTACTATAAAATAAGGTTGCCAATTACCAGGTGGGGCCTGGAGACTTCCCAGAATTACAACTGATCTCCAGAAGAAAATATCAGTTCCCCTGGAGAAAACAGCTGCGTTGGAGGGTGGATTCTATGGCATTATTCCCCAATGAGGACCCTCCTCCCCAAATCCTGCCTTCCCCAGGGCGCACCCCCAAATCTCCAGGATTTCCCCACCCTGCTGACACACACATATTTACCTAGTCTTTTCACAGAGAGGTGCCACCTATTGTTCTTAAAGATAATATTTATTTTAGTTGCTTCATTTATACTCCACCTTTCTGCCCCGTGGGGATCAGAAGTAGATTACATCGTTCCTTTCTCCATTTTATCCACACAACAAGCCTG
>NW_015196040.1:0-462 GCF_001447785.1 Gekko japonicus | reverse complement strand
GGCATGGGCCAGTTAGGTACCCTCCCGCGCATGGGACGAGTTAGGAAACTGTTAGCTGGCTAAAGCTGGGAACCAGGAGTCTCTCACGGTAAATAGAAGACTCCCAGACGACACAACCTCCTCCTGCACATCTGTAGAGATAAGTGTTACAGCAAAGCTCGAGCAGCAAGGACAGAAATGCAATAGCAATTACCAAGACACAGAATGAACTCCCCACCCCCATGGCAGCATAGCTGACACCCACTTAGTTGCCTCTTTTCTACACTGAAAAGTCCCAGACTCTTCAGCCTTTCCTCATAGGGATGGGGCTCCAACCTCCTAATTTAAATCAATCCAAATCGACAATTTAAATCATTCCAAAGCACATCCCTTCATCCTGATTTCTATCTCCAAACATCTCAGCATGATGGCATGGCCATATCATCGAAGTCCCCTGATAAATCTTAGTAAGAGAAACAGATC
>NW_015196039.1:0-497 GCF_001447785.1 Gekko japonicus | reverse complement strand
TTAAAAGGACCAGGCAGGAGGTGATGTAACAGACCTCTTCCTGAAACCTTGAAGAGCTGTAAAGAGGGGCCATGGCTCAGTGGAAGAGCCTCTGCTTGGCATGCAGAAGGTCCCAGGTTCAATCCCCGGCATCTCCAGTTGAAACGATCAGGCAGGAGGTGATGGGAAAGACCCTAATCCGGGACCCTGGCTCAGTGGCAGAGCATCTGCTTGGCGGTCCCAGGTTCAATCCCCAGCATCTCCAGTTGAAAGGATCGGGTAGACGATGATGTGAGAGACTTCAGCCTGAGACCCTGGAGGGCTGCTGCCAGTATAATTGACAACACTGACCTTGATGGACCGACGGTCTGATTCAGTATAAGGTCGCTTCATGCGTGGGGAAGGACTGTGGCTCAGTGGTAGAGTATCTGCTTGGCAGGTGGAAGATTGTAGGTTGACTCCCCAACATCTCCAGTTAAAGAGATCAGTTAGAGGGTGATGGGAAAGACCTCCGCCTG
>NW_015196038.1:0-716 GCF_001447785.1 Gekko japonicus | reverse complement strand
CAACACCAGGAATATACTCTTCCAGTTTATAACCAGGCAGATGTAATGGGTTTCATCTCCATTGAGTTCCTTGTGGGGAGAGTGGTCCATTCCCATAAAAAAAACACCAAAATGAGATTCTACTTTTCCAGCATAACTGCAGCTGTCTGCACCGTTTCTCCCGCATCATTCCAGATACACGTAAATAAAAGATGCCTGTGGAATTTGGCTTCCAGGTGTGAGGGACCTCTCTAGGAGCCAGGTGTCAGCTGTGTGATTTGTAGACATGCCATTGCAGAGGAAAAGGTGACTGTGTTACAGAAGGGGGCCTTGCTTGTGGGGGGGGGGAAGCAGAGGTGGGAAGAGAATCCAGGGTCACAACAAATAAAATCTGGGGCAGCCAAAAGGACTGGGAGACTCCATCTGGGCTCAAACCAGAGAATCATGATTGGAATTAAAGGCAACACAATGCCATTTTGTGGTAAGACAGCCAGGTCTCTCTGAGAAACCGCTACACCCAGGGCCGGCTCCGGATTCTGGAGGATCCTAGGCGGAGAGGGCTCAGGACCTGCTCTCCTCCTCTCACCACCCCCAGGACCCCACTCATGTCTTCCTTCCAGCCCATCCCCATCCACACTTGCCTGTGTGTCCTTCTCATTGACCGTGTGTCCTTTCTCTGATGGTACACCATGTGCACGTCTTTCCCCGGCAGTATGTGGTTGTGGGGCTGCTGCCAC
>NW_015196037.1:0-468 GCF_001447785.1 Gekko japonicus | reverse complement strand
GGTTCTCCTCAGTCAACATGGCTAGTAGCAATTGATAGTCTTATCCTCTGTGAATCTATCTAATCCCCCTTTAAAGCTGTTTATTCCTGTGGCCATCACTACATCATCTGGCAGCAAATTCTACATTTTAATCACTCTCTGTGTAAAGTAGTATTTCTTTTTGTCCATCCTGAACAGTGAGGTCACTGTGTTGCTAGGCACTTAGAAACTCCTGAAACTCTATGATTTTCACCACAGATTTTGGTGGAAGTCCTAGAGCATCCTGCGAAATGGTCCCATTACTTCCAGTTATGCAGATGGAAAGTACATTGTGGCACTCTATTCTGGTGAGCCTCTCCCCCCAGTCCCTTGAGGGTTGCCATTAATAACATATTTACTTAGCCATTTTTACATTCCCCCCCACAGAGATTGAATTCTATGACCCCCTCTGTTGGTATAGACCAACAAACTACACCTCCAACATCTATA
>NW_015196036.1:0-478 GCF_001447785.1 Gekko japonicus | reverse complement strand
TACAATGGCACTGTTAGAGAGCTAACATCAGCAAGTCTACTCAGAGTCCCACTCAAGTCTACTAAATGGGGATTACTTCCAAGTAGGATTGCCAGCAGTTGACTGGAAATGCCTGGGTGCAGTGGAGGTCAGGGACTGGAGAAATTACTGATATTCTGAGCATGTACTTGGAAGTGACATCACACAAAGCCAGTACCATCCCACTTCATATTTGCTCCTGCTCTTTCAACCAGCAACAGTGGTAGTCCAGAGGCCAATGGTGGGAGAACTTGCCCACACCCAACCCCCAGGAAAGTGTTCTTAGGATTGCACTGTCAGTATTTTTAGCTGTTTCATTTTTCATCAATTTTCTTTTCTGTTATCTTCTTTGAGTTATTCCAGAAACTACAAAAATAATAAACAAACAAACAAAAAAAGATGACACACCTCCTTCATATATTGTAAGGCAGGAAGCTAGGGTTGCCAGGTCTGGGTTGGA
>NW_015196035.1:0-471 GCF_001447785.1 Gekko japonicus | reverse complement strand
TTCAAGTTAGATACATAACCAATGGGTAACATTCCCGCTGGCGGGCAGGAGAAAACGGTTGCGTGCCCAGGTCCTGGGAACCAGGCGAACTGTAGACATAACACAGGTGCAGTTCCCAGGCTTAATAAGCAACAGCTAGCATTGAAGCATACTCTCCCCCTCACATCCTCCAGTTGTTTTACTTTGGCATTACAGCAGGAAAACATAATGGCCAGCTGGCAGGGACAGGGATCACATATGTACAAATCAGAAGTCACACAGAACACCATGGCAGCTTGCTGACAGACATCTCCATTGATGAAGAAATTGAGATCTTTCTTTCTTTCACCTGAACTCTCTGACTTGTTCCCCAAGAGAACTCCAGCATGGGAGGCTTCTTCCCCTTCCCTCACCGAGACATTCTCACCTTCATTCCAGATCAGTGCCACCAAATGAGGTCTTGGATCAAATAGATACCAAGTTAGTCACACT
>NW_015196034.1:0-486 GCF_001447785.1 Gekko japonicus | reverse complement strand
TGTTGCAATCTTGAGTCTGCTGTTCAGGTATGCATCGGTAAGCTGCAAACCTATGATGACGCAGCAGCAGCAGAACTGGGAGAAGAAGCAGAAGACAGCCAGTTCCACTGTGGGCCTGATAGAAGCCCTCCGGTGGCCTGATCCAGCCCCCGGGCCACATGTTTGACACTCCTGAGATAATGCATAGCAATACCTAGGTTAAGATTCATAGTCTCTTTCAGGCCACAAGTTTATTTTCGACATACATTATTGAAAACTCTATGTTATATTTGGCAGCCTCCGCCTATTTGCTTTGTTTACAAGAATTAAGGGCGGGACAAGCAACTATGGTTGCCAACTCTGGTTTAGGAAATTCCTGGAGATTAGGGGGGCAACATGTGGGGAGGGCAGAGGTTGGGGAAGGAAGACAGCTCGGTGGGGAAGTGATGCCATACAGCCCATCCTCCAGAAGTGCCATTTCCTCCAGGGAAACTGAGCTCTGGAGTC
>NW_015196033.1:0-490 GCF_001447785.1 Gekko japonicus | reverse complement strand
AGTCCACCTTCCAAAGCGGCCATGATCTCGAGGTGAACAGATCTCTGTCATGTGGAGATCAGTTGTAAATCCCAGGAGTCTGCCAGTCACCACCTGGAGGCTGGTAACCCTATAGGGAAATAAATAACATCAGTTGCTAAAGAATATCTCATTGAGCCTGTGTTAAAGGAACAGGACACCTCCCCCCCTGGTTGTTGGCAACCCTAGCCTTATGGCTTCTTGAAGACCAACAAGTCTCGATTCTTGAGTCAGCTTTCACAAACTAGAACTCACTTTGTCAAATGCACATAGTCCTCACTAGGTAGGGTCCCTCACTAGGTAGGTCCCAGCAGGGGTTCCCCTACTTTTAAGGGCTCTGATCTGTCGCTGGCCAGTGGGGGGGAAATCCCACTCCCAAACAGGGACGTCACTGCACAATGTCCCCGACACAATGACATCACCCGAAAGTGACGACATCACGTTGCCATTGGTGGGTGACACTCTAGTTTTT
>NW_015196032.1:0-494 GCF_001447785.1 Gekko japonicus | reverse complement strand
ATAAATCCAATCTCTTCTTCTCTTCTGGTCGAGGGAAGACAGACGTCTTTCGGGACAGGGACTACCAGGAGGTGTTGTTCCATAGAGCGTAGTGCTCTTCGGGGCATATACAGGAAGAGGCGGTCCCTTAGATAGGTTGGTCCCAGGCAGTGTAAGGCTTTTTTAAAAAAGACATTAAAGTGGCTAACTTTAAGCATGGGAAATGAAAAAATCAATCAAAGCAAGTGTTTTATAAGAAGTATAAAGAATATTATCACCACAGAAACCCCTTCTCATTCCCCCAGATTTCCTCTTTGTCTTTATGCTTAGATGCTGCCTTATTCCAGGTGTACCCCAAGCTGCCTCCCTGGGCATGCGAAAGTGGTCCTGAAAGGAAAGCCCGTTTGCTGCTATGACTGTTCTCCATGTGCCGAAGGAACCATCTCCACTCAGGAAGGTGGGTGACTAGAGAAAAAGATGGCCCTTGAGGCGCAGGGCAAAGAATCAGTTTGGTA
>NW_015196031.1:0-471 GCF_001447785.1 Gekko japonicus | reverse complement strand
CTCTATTCATTTGGGAGGCTTACTCCTTCTGGGTACTCCCACCGCCGCCGATCACGGGCATGGAGTGTGCCGGCCTAGCCTCAGAAGCCGGGGAGAGTTTGGCAATTTGTTTGGTGTGCCAACTGCCCAACACACCAGCCAATAGCCTGCTATTCCTGATGGAGGCTGTATCAGGCTGGGCATTGGAACACGCTAGACTGATAGTCTTGGGCGACTTCAGTGTCCATGCTGATGATGCAACCTCCAGTCAGGCAGCAGACCTAGTGTCATCCATGGTGGCGCTGAGACTCTCCCACTATGTAACGACTCCCACTCACTGGACTGGGCACACGCTCGATTTGATCTTCGCAATGGGAGTTACAGTGGACTGGATCACTGCTTCAGCAGTGCCATGGACAGACCACCATGCTCTGAGGGCCTGTCCGAATGTTCCACCCTGACTGTGTTTGGGTGGCGAGCATATTTTAGCTC
>NW_015196030.1:0-478 GCF_001447785.1 Gekko japonicus | reverse complement strand
AAACATAATAAGATTGCATGTGCATTTCAGCACTCTGGATTTGCAAATCACATTAAACGAATTGTATTCAAGAATTGGCATCTTGTTGCCCACTTACCTGGATGCAGTGCACTTCCAAACATTGGATTCAGGAGATCTCGCAATCTTAGAAGTTTGTTGGTTAAAAGCAGATGTGGCCCCTTTAAGAACCAGGAGCAGTAGTACAATTAAAGGCTTTCACAGGTGCAGGAAAATCTGCAGCCTGCAAATTCATGATAGAAGGAGAGGTGTTTGAGGTTCCTTCTAAGAACATAAGAATTAAATGTAGCAGTTTGGCCACATGTTTAACAAAAAATATTCTATATATGTCCACTGTCCTTGTGGGCTCTTATATGTGGGTATATCCACATATTCTATCTGTACACGTGTGTTGGAACATCACTCTAGGATGCATGTCAATATGAAACTCTGGCATGTTTGTGAAAAATGGGATGGGTCC
>NW_015196029.1:0-478 GCF_001447785.1 Gekko japonicus | reverse complement strand
AAGGAAGGGCAGTAGAAGTTCCTGAAAACTCCACTGCTTTATTTCACAGTCACAAAATAGCTTTGGACTGGGCTGGGAAGTAGTTCCTGCCCTCCTCCTGTCCCCGCAGTGCCTGTCTATTCCACCCCCAGCTCCCTCCTAGTGGCCCTTTTAGGGCCATCCCCAGGCATGTGCAGATGCCCATCAGGCCTCCATCTTCCTGGAATGCCTTTGTGCCCTGGTCTGTTGGGATGGTGTATTCCCCCATGTCAGGTGGGACATCCTAAGCCAGTCAGCTCTGGCCTGATTGCTCTGTGCATGGCCAAACTGTGATTTTGGGTTCTCCTTTACTTGTTCCTGTCCTTTCTCCAGTGATGTTTGAGTCATACAGGCTTTCCAATGGTCCCTGTTTTGCTGATTTGCTGAAATATAGAACAAATTATGGGTTCTTCTTGCCACAGGGATCAGTCGACAAACCATGGTTTGTTGGAGTATCTAT
>NW_015196028.1:0-739 GCF_001447785.1 Gekko japonicus | reverse complement strand
TATATAAACTCTACCCTATCAGGAATTTTCTCATTTCCAATATTTCTCATATAGGGTTCTTGCAACAGTTATAGTATGAATCGATATTATTTTATCAGTTTTTCCGAATATATCTGGGATCATGTTCAAAAGGAACAGTTCTGGTTTTAGTGGTATTGAGAATCAAATAATTTCCTGTAGCATTTTTTGAATCATCAGCCAATAAGATTGTGCCTTACCACATGTCCACCACATGTGGAAGTAAGTACCCACGTTCTGCTTACGTTTCCAACATGTGTTTGATATTGCTGTGGAGTATTTGGCTTCTTGTGGTTTGCAGAACAGCTTAATATCATTTCCCCATATTACATATTAATTTAGATACGTCTCTTTGGTTCTTAGGGAAAGTTTAGTATCTCTGTTTTGCTTTTTTTTCCCTTCACCATTCCTCTTTTTATTTTTCAATTTACAAATATCTTCGCAAATAATAATACTTTCATTTTGTGAGACCCTTCCAACAGCATTACTTGTAATAACAGAGAATAAGATATAATTGCTTAAACCTTCAGCTATTGTCTTTTATCCATTTATACAATTTTAACCAAGTATCTTCAAAGTATTTCTCTTCTTTCTCTTTCAATACCATTGACAGTTTATTCATTTCTGACAGTTGTTTATATATAAACTCTACCATATCAGGAATTTTATCTGTTTTCCAATATTTCGCATACAGGGTTCTTGCAGCAGTTATAGTATGAAT
>NW_015196027.1:0-503 GCF_001447785.1 Gekko japonicus | reverse complement strand
CAGGAGGGGCTAATTAGAGTCAAGATGCACCAGTACAACTTGGATTGGAATAACGTAATTGGTAAGATCTGTGAACAGCAGCAAATTAGCATACAGATAATGAAAGAGTTAGATGTGAGAACAAAGTTTGAGTCCAGTGGCACCTTTAAGACTAAAAAAGTTCAATTCTGGGTATAAGTGAGACCTGAGTGACTTCGCACGTGTAGTGAGATAAGAACCCAGTATCGCTGTTGAGCCCAAGGAGGTTCCATTGTCCTGAGTGTTGTAATAACTTGTAATTCAGCAATTTCCCCTTCCGGTCTGTTTCTGAAACTCCTTTGCAGTAAAACAGCTAGTTTGAGGTCCCCCATTAAGTGCCCTGGATGGTTGAAATGTTCTCCTCCAGGTTTCTCAGTTTTTCACCTTCTTCTCTCTGCTTGAAGAGATCGTTCTTCTAATTTGACCTCCAGCAACTGAACTAAACAAATGATTATTTTTCCAACTTTCACCAGAGTTCCCTGTCA
>NW_015196026.1:0-469 GCF_001447785.1 Gekko japonicus | reverse complement strand
TTCCACATCCTGTTCTAACTGTCGCTTCTAACAAGGCATTCAGTGGGCCCTTCTTTGTTTTTAACTATCTTTCTAATAAATATATGTATTTTTGTATATAATAAGTTTACACTAGGTTTTTAATATTGGCCCTTTATTAGGCTTCTTTCTTATCCTTGTCATTCTTGATTCTAGTTTTTGGGTCAAGTTTGTTTTCCCCTCCCTGTGTCTTACTATATATGGTAAAGAAACCCTGGACAAATTCCACCAGGTATTCAACAACTTTCATCCCACCATCAAACTGACAATGAATATGCAAGAAATACATTTTCTGGACACCACTGTACAAATACATGATGGACACATAGACACCACCTTATACTGGAAACCTACTTATAAACAAGCATGCATCCAGCTACCATCCTAAATATACCAATCAATCTATTTTCTACAGTCAGGCTGTAGACAGAGGCTGATTTCGCACTAGAGC
>NW_015196025.1:0-485 GCF_001447785.1 Gekko japonicus | reverse complement strand
GTTGTAAGCCAATTTGGGTTCCTCCAGGGGAAAAAAAGTGGATGAAACCTTTAAATAGACAAATGGAAGCCGGTTTTCGTTGCCTTAGCTGTCCCCACTCCCCTTCAGAGACTCAGCTGGTGTTCCAGCAATTTCCAGAGTATTACGGACACCATGGACTGCTAAAAAGACAAGTAAGTGGGTCCTAGATCACATCAAGCCTAGAAGCTGAAATGACCAAACTGAGGCTGTGGACGGTACTTTGGTCACATGATGAGGAGAGATGAGTCACGGGAAAAGACAATCCTGCCAGGGAAAGGTGAAGGCAGCAGGAGAAGGGGAAGGCCCAACCTGAGATGGATGGACCCGGTCAAGGAAGCCACAAGGGCCTTCCGCCTGCAAGACCTGAGCAAGGCTGCTCACAATAGGGCATTTTGGAGGACATTAATTCATCGGGTCCCCATAAGTCAGAAGTATCTTGACCACACTGAGCACACAGAATTATC
>NW_015196024.1:0-436 GCF_001447785.1 Gekko japonicus | reverse complement strand
GAGCTATCCAGGAAAGGGCTCTCTAGTCTGGATCCTTCTCGAACTGTATTAGAGTCACAACCAACATGTCCTTAGGTGGGTTCCTCCACTGCCACTGCAGAGGGCCCATCTATGCACTGATTCACTTGGTTCCCATGTTCTCTTAGCACATGGCCAACTGGTGGGAACTGCATTAGATCCATGAGCAGATTCGTTGCAGTGTTACTGGGTGGGACCACAGCTCAGGGGCATGGCATCTGTTTTGCATGCGGAAGGTCCCAGGTTCAATCCCCGGCACCTCCAAGTTTTTTTTAAAAAAAAGAAACGATCACGAGGTAGATGATGGGAACAGCGACCTCCGCTTGAGACCCTGGAGAGCCGCAGCAGGCTGGGGAAGATCTTGCAAGAACAACATTCAGACTGAGTATACAGCCAGGGGTCATTTCCTGCGGGAGTG
>NW_015196023.1:0-501 GCF_001447785.1 Gekko japonicus | reverse complement strand
TTCCTTCTTTCTGTCCCCAGTTTCAATCTGTCTGTGTTTATTTGAAGACCAAAATTCAGTTTATGTATGTACAAATGCACAGGTGTAGGACCTTTTCCACGCAACAGATCCAACTGGCATAGAGAGAACTCTTCATCTGTACAGTAATGCAAACTACTGTACATTTCAAATAGACGTGGATATTGAAAATGGAAACAGTGTACACAGTCCAATCCTGACCCCTTCGAACTTTGATAGAATATCTGAGATCACCCATTTCTGGAAAATTCCTGAATGTTTGTTTCTGTTAAAAGGGCACATTTGAGGTCTTTTGCATTTCCTAATACTCTTCTTCTATTGTTCACTAATTTTACATTTATCAAAGGTGCATCATTGTTTTTGGGGTCCTGGCCCTAATAAATTGTCCTACTTAACTCAATGGCACTGGTTAGTCAAACGTGCCTTATGTTCTATAGATGGCACCAGATGAATGTGTCTGGTCTACTGCATGTGGGCAGGACC
>NW_015196022.1:0-656 GCF_001447785.1 Gekko japonicus | reverse complement strand
ACATACTGGATGGGGGACACATTTCTGGGCAGCTGTGCAGTTAGTGTGAGTTAGCTCACAGTTTTTTAGCTTCTGGCTCACACATTTTTGTCTTGGCTCAGGAAGGATGGCTCCAGAGCAAAAAATTTTATGCAGTAGCCAAATCAGTCTCTCACAACTTTTATATTTTTTATATAATAAATTTTATTAGTTTTCAGAAAAGGAAAGGGAAAGACAATAACTATACATACAAAGAAACTAACACACCAAAACATGGAGCATCACAACTTTGATGCCAGTAGCTCACAAAGTAGAATTTTTTCTCACAAGACTCCACAGCTTGGAGGGAGCATTGCTACCCACCTAAGAAATTGATACAGATAAAAATAGAGATGCAGATATAGACATTTTGTGTGTGTGTGTGTGTGTGTGTGTATTCCATGTTATTTTATGCATGTACGCTTTTTGCAGAGACATATGGGAGTCATGGTTCGCTCGCCGCTCATGCATCATTTAATTACCTGAACTGACCATCCATGACTTGGGCAGCAGGACTGATCTCTCTTACTGTGCAGATGGAAAAGCAGTAGAAAGGCAAGAAGAAACAAAGCTCCTCTGCCACCACATCTGCCAGAAAGCTGTTTGGCACACGGCTCAAACTGGTGTCTGACCAAGGG
>NW_015196021.1:0-490 GCF_001447785.1 Gekko japonicus | reverse complement strand
TAAACATAAAGTTTCGTAAACCGGAGCTCACTTCATCTTATGCCTGGATCCTGTTTCACTCTCTCCTACACTGTGCACAAACGACACGTTCTGCAGTGTAAAAGAAACTACCACCCCCGCCCTCTTTTTTCGGTCTCCCGTTCTATGACGTAAGAAAGCGAGTCTCATCCACCATCCCGCGCGGTCAGAGGGGAGCGGGGTGGAGCCTCATTACCTGAGATACCACCATGATGCTGGAGTCGATCAAGAAGCTCATGGTGCACGAGAGGGCCCCCTCCCGCCCGCCGTCTCCTCTTTCCGCTCGCCCCTGCCGCTTTCCCCTGTGTCAAGCGAAGCTCACAAGTGTCACTTAAAACGGCTGAGCCCCATCTCCCTTTCGTTGCCTCATTGCCGTCGTAGCGCTGCTCGGCTGTGCAGATACGGGAGACGGAGGAGGCGGGGCAGTTGACAGCGCTTGGAGATAGCGGAAGATTCAAGACGGAACTATTAG
>NW_015196020.1:0-491 GCF_001447785.1 Gekko japonicus | reverse complement strand
TCTCCAGGGTCTCGGGCAGAGGCCTTTCAAATCTCCTATCTGGTCATCTTTAACTGGAGATGCCAAGGACTGAACCCGGGACCCTTCTGCATGTCAAGCAGAGGCTCTACTACTGATGTGAAAGACCCTCAACCTGAGACCCTGGAGAGCAGCGGCCTGTCTGAGTAGACAAGACTGACCTTAATGGACCAGTAGTCTGATTCAGTATAAGGCAAGAAAGAAGGGGCTGTGGCTCAGAGGTACAGCCTCTGCTTGGCACGCAGAAGGTCCCGGGTTCAATTCCCGGCATCTCCAGTTAAACGGGTAGAAGGCAGATGATGATGTGAAAGACCTCCACCTGCCACCCTGGAGAGCCGCTGCCAGTCTGAGTAGACAATACTGGCCTTGATGGGCCGATTCAGCATAAGGCAGCTTCTTATGGGAACAGAAGGCTCTGCAGAGAACCCCCAAAATGAGCGTCCGCATAAGAGGGATCAAACTGTTAAGCGGCC
>NW_015196019.1:0-490 GCF_001447785.1 Gekko japonicus | reverse complement strand
GTCAGCTGTGACTCCATGGCACTTTCCACCACCACCACCACTAAGACTTATTCTGAGTAATGATGATTAACTAGGCTTGGAATACTAGGGATCTATTTCCTTTTAGCTATGGATGTATTTCCACAACCTTTACCTATGGAAGTATTTCCCTGACTTTCTTGAAAAGAACTCAAGGCAACATACATGAGAATATCCCATCTGAACAGCACAAAAAATTCTGTGAGGAAGTTACCATGAGAAATAGTGAGTATCCCAAAGTCACTCATTGAACATGATGTGCAGAGGCTTAGATTAGGCCTCCTCAGCTCAGGTCATCATGCTGTCCACTATAGCACACTAGTTGTGGTTCCTTATTAATATAATGAAATGTCAATGGACTGTCCAGGTGACAGGGCACACTGGCCTTTATCTGTTTATCATAGGATACCATTCATAGCTGTGGAATGTAGCAGCTGTTTTTACCTAGTTAGACATTTGATTGATTGATTGA
>NW_015196018.1:0-486 GCF_001447785.1 Gekko japonicus | reverse complement strand
AAAGATAGATTCATGGAGGATAGGTTAATCAATGTCTACTAAACTTCTGACTGAAGGGAATGTCCACGTTCAGTGGCACTAAACCTCTGAATCCCAGAGCTAGGAGGCAACATTGGGGAGGGCCTCAGATTCTATGCCCTGTTCCTGGCCCTCCAGAAGAGCTGATTGACCACTGTGTGCAACAGGATTTTGGACTAGATGGGCCACTATTGAAATAACCAAACAAACAGGAGGAGATTTAACAAAGGGAGTATTCTATTTAACTTTTCTGGAATCAGGTTATTTCCTGTAATAAATATAGAATAAAAAAAGGAGGTAAATGAATCTCCATCAATTAAACATCAGGGTCACTCCGGGGGAAAGAATGGTCAAGTCACAGGATGCTTATGGCAACCCTTTAGGGTTTTCAAGGCAGAAGCGGAGCAGAGGGATAATGGGAGCGGTGGCGCATGGCATGAAAAAGCCTGCAGGTTAATCTAGCCAAAC
>NW_015196017.1:0-523 GCF_001447785.1 Gekko japonicus | reverse complement strand
TGAATGTACCATGAGAATTACTCACTACAGATAAAAAAGCCAAGCCAAGTGCATGCCGTTGTTGTTGTCGTTCAGTCGCACAGTTGAGTCCGACTCTTCGCGACCCCATGGACCAGATCATGTCAGGCTTTCCGGTCTTCCGCCGTCCTCTGAAGTTTGCTCAATGTGCAGTGCATGCTGTACACCAATTGTATGTGTGAAGAGGGTGACATTCAGTCAGTGTACAGGGATTTTTCTTTGCATGCATATGAGCATTTATTAGTCCTCTTCAATTGTTATGCTTGGGGTTATCTAACCAGGCAGTACGTGCAGTCCTCCAAATACTCATGGTCACCATTTTTTAATGAATAGGGCATGATGCTTGTACGAAAGGGAGAGAAAGAGAGGATTGCAGGGCTTCATAAAACAATTAAAAAAAAAACCTTATTAGGACAGTGGACAGTGGGCGAAGCACTTTTATTTGTTTAATAATTTTGTTTGTGCCTAGATGCATACTGATAGATTCTGAGGATGAGTTTTTGTC
>NW_015196016.1:0-492 GCF_001447785.1 Gekko japonicus | reverse complement strand
TTAGAACCATCTCTTGCCTCCAAGCTATCACTTGAAAACCACTTTTCTTTTCAAAAGGGGGACTCCCCTGCTCCTCCCCTCCCTCCATGACAATTTGGGGCTTGTGATCGGTTCTCCACTTTGGCACTTGGTTAGCTCATCGGGGTTTCGCTTAAACTCACAGTTTATTCCAACGATTTTCTTCCAACGTAGGAAGGGCTCTGAATCACAAGATCACTTGCTCGCCTTGTCCGGCGTGTGCTTCTAAACTCCATGATGGTCTTGCGGCAGTGGGACCTATCGATGTAAAGGGGGGCCCTCAATTCCTAGGAAGAGGCACCTCTCGGCACCCCAGGTTGCAAGCCCCCTGCAGGGGCTCTCGGGGGGCTTGGAAACATCAGAGATCCCTCCCATCTGCTGCTATTACGGGTCACTGACATCAGAGCACGATGGAGCGCACCAGTCCAGCAAATCGCTAAAACCAGAAGCCAACAATATTTTAATTTAAAGCAT
>NW_015196015.1:0-490 GCF_001447785.1 Gekko japonicus | reverse complement strand
ATTCAGGGGTGACTCTGCAGTCGGTACGGAGTTTGGGGGGGCATTTGAATGTGGTTTTGAGATGCATCTTTTTCTGTTTCAGTGTGGGTTTGGTAAAACAGCGGAGCGAATGCTAGATGCAGATTGAGCCAAAGAGGACAAAACTGCCCTCTGAAACTTCCTAACCAACATGGCTATTTAACCCACATGAATCTCCCAAGCCTGAGAATCAATTTCTCTAAGGTCCAAAGGCACTGGAAAGAAAGACAGAAAAGACCAGAGTTCCTCGAGCAAATGGTAAACTGCATCTGGCCCAGTCTGCAATATGACCCAGTGGGATTCTGAGAGGCGAGGACTGCACACTAACAGACCTACTCATGTAGAGAGAGGGGGAGACACACATACATTCTAATTCGGTCTTCCAGACAATGGATGAAGACAAACACTTGTCAGGGATGCTCTAGGCCAATCATTGAGCAGAGGTGAAGGAATCACAGAGACAGCTCTTCTC
>NW_015196014.1:0-502 GCF_001447785.1 Gekko japonicus | reverse complement strand
GTATCGGTAGCAGGATCAGATTGTCTAATCGGCATTCGGCCCACCACCAGGCCCTGCTCACACCCTCCCAACTTTCCTCATGCCTCCCAACTGCCTGTGTGCCCTTCCCCTGCCTCCTTGCAAGACCTCCCGTTGCCCATGCTCACAGCCACCTGCACCACTTGCAAGCCTTTCCCTAATGGCATTTGGAAGTATGTGCATCCAAGAGTATGGATGGTAGAGTGCTAGCAAGTGAGGGGGGGTGTCAACAGCAGTGGGCCCTCCTAAAAGCCCTGGGCCCTGGCAGCTCCCCCACCTCAGGGTATGCTCACTGGCAGAGCATGTGTGCTGCCCGTAGAAGATCCAGGTTTGGTCCCCAACATTTCCAGTCACAATTTCGGACAGCAGGTGATGCGGAAGACCCTTCCTTGAAACCGCAGCGTGCAGCTGCCAGGCAGAGTTCTCAGCAGAAGGCAAATGGATCACACCCAAGATGGATCTTTGCACTCTGCTGCTAAGAATG
>NW_015196013.1:0-488 GCF_001447785.1 Gekko japonicus | reverse complement strand
ACATCTGATGATATTTATAACACAGTAGGAGTCAAAAGGTATTTTTCAGCGTTCTTTCAGGATCCCTCCCATTTCTGTTCCCCAAAACAGAGGAACCGAAAGTGCGGTGTCAAGACTCGCGATCCGTATTCTATCTTTGGCAAGCTTATACAAGCACTAATGTAAAATGGGATGTAAAAGAACTGTAAACTGGGAACTCTTGCTTATGAAACCTCATTCAACACAGCTTCATCCTGTTTATTCCCATCTTCCGGTATAGTACTAGGCCTTTCTTCAGGACTCTTCGGCAGCTTTGAAGGCTCAGTCCCAGAAACGGCTGCAGGGCTGTTCACGGCCTTTTCTGAAGGGCCAACTTCTTTGATCACATCTTTTGCCATTTCTTTCTCGGTTTTGGCCAGTGTTTCCCTGGGGAGACTTCTTTGTCTGCGCTGAGATTCTGCTCTTGATAAATAACCAGCAACTGTGACTAAGCCATTCTCATTAACTGA
>NW_015196012.1:0-488 GCF_001447785.1 Gekko japonicus | reverse complement strand
GGTGGCGTGGTCTCCGGGCCAGCAGAGCCATTGCCGGCCCAGCTCTGACCATATCCAGGAAGCCGGGACAGCATCCATGCTTATCACAGGGGGCGGGGCTAGGAGAAGGTGGGGAAGGAGGGCGGTGCTGGGAGCAGGGATGAGAACAAAAGACGAGGAAAGCAAAGGGGTTGGAGAGGAGGAACGTGCGGAGGAACGAAGGCGAGGACAGAAAGAGAGAGAGAGGAAAGCTGAGCCAACGCGAACCCTGGCACGACGTGGGACCTACAAGGTGCAGTCAACCTCGTCCCCTGCCTATCTGAGGTCCCACTGCTTTCCTCAGCTTCAACTCCTCGGTTCCCAGAACCGACGGCCCTGCCTCAACAGAACGCACCACGGCCACAGGAGGCGCGGCACCGGGTGCGCAGGGCAAGCTTGACAGTTGGGCTCACTAGTGCCCCAGTCTGTGATTCTGGTCACATGATATTTTTGCCTGCACAATTGTGTGG
>NW_015196011.1:0-489 GCF_001447785.1 Gekko japonicus | reverse complement strand
CTTATGTTTTACTCCCAGGTATTTTTCTTTCCTTTCCTTTTTATCCCCCTAGAAGCTCATTGATCTCGAACAGCAGAAGATACTTGTTTCTTTTCTTTTTCTTTTGTAGGGGCTAAGATAAATTTTGCAGTTGCTAGAGTAAAGTTAGGATCCTTAGTGCTGAGCCAAAGAGCCAGGGTTTCCAGAGTGTAGGGGGACGGTCTGTTGATTGAAGGCTTGATATAGTGATCCCTTGTCTTCTCAAAGAACCTGCATTCAAGCAGTGCATGGAAGGATATCTCTATCCTATTAATGCCAGAAGGGCAGATTCTGTCAGAATATGCCTATTCAGAATTCACCCCTGTAAAACCATTGCAGGAATAATATTCAATCTTGCAAACAAAAAGGTTTTACAGTCACGTGGGATGGTAAGATAGTACATGGGGTAAAGACCTTTGGAAAGACAGCTCAAAAGATGGGGGTGAGCAGAGGTCATTTCGGGAGGGAACG
>NW_015196010.1:0-437 GCF_001447785.1 Gekko japonicus | reverse complement strand
GAAAAGAAAGGAATATAAGGGACTGACCACTTTCTTACAAAAATACCAAACGGGATATAAATGGCTGATACCCGAAGGGCTGACGTTCAAGTTCAAAGACAAAAGGGAAAAAATTGATTCCATCTTTAAGGCTCAAGAATTCTTGAAAAGGCATGCCAGTAAAGAAGAGGGAGCAGAACTAGCCAAGTGGATGTCAACACTAAGCGTGGACGACAGCAGCTCAGAGGGAGAGGTGAAAGACGATGAAGTTGAAGGAGTGACTGGATTAAAATACAATCTGAGAGACAAAAAAGGAAAGGACCCCAAAGTTTGAATTTTTTTCGGACTATACTTGGAAGAAAACCACCTCGGAAGGACATTACTAACAAACTGAACACTTTGTCTAACACTGATTAATAGAAGGACGTCTGGACATTATGGACTTAGAGCTTTGAGTA
>NW_015196009.1:0-490 GCF_001447785.1 Gekko japonicus | reverse complement strand
GTGGGGTTCCCCCCGGTGCCCGATCCACCAGCAGCGGGGAATGAGCCTCTGGGGTGGGGGTTTCCTCGCCCCCCGGGGGGACTTGGCAAGCCTAGGTATGACATCAGGATGTTTTAACAGATGCAGAAACTAAACAGGAATAACAAGTTAAGTTTATATGGTCACCATTTGTTTGGATTTAATTACAGGGGAAACACAGTAAGGCAAATAAATATGTCAGAACAGGAGAATGATTGTGTAAAAGTATCCTTCTCAATTGTGGAATGCTAAAAATAATTGAGACCATGCGCTTATGCTCCATTCGTCTCCTCTCAAGCATTATGGGAAACAGTTACCTAGTTTCTGTCTACATGCTCATTCACAAATAAACATATGAAGAACACAGAATGAGACCCTCGGTCCATCGAGGTCAGTATTGGCTACGCAGACTGGCAGTGAATCTCCAGGATATCAGTCAGAGCTTTTCATATCACCCATTGTCTGGTTCTTT
>NW_015196008.1:0-492 GCF_001447785.1 Gekko japonicus | reverse complement strand
GAGGTCAGGCTGCACTAGGCATTTTCATGGTCTGCCTTCTGGACAGATCTACCCCAGCTCCAAACTCAACTGGCCTTTCTTATCACTGCCTGCACATCCCTATGTGCAGAGAGGTGACCAGTTTCATCCCACTTCCCCATTGTGCCATAAGGCTACAAACAGGTTTAAACAATGCTGCTCAGCACCAAGGATGCTCCTTCACAGCTAGAGATGGGCATGAACCAGCTCACAAACTGAAGTTCATGACAAATTTTGGCTGGTTCATGGTTTGCAAACTGAAGTTCATAGCAGATCAACTGGCACAAACTTTCCACAAACTTTCAAGCAGTTCATGGAGATTCGTGGCAGTTTGTGACTGGATACATTTCCAGAGAGACTGTCTCCTCTCAAAAGGTTTACTTAACTTCAAAGCAATGGGGGTGGGAGAAGAATTCTCCAGCCTTGGAAACACCCTTGTCAATTTCAAAAAAGTCTTGTCAGTTTTGAGAGGGT
>NW_015196007.1:0-499 GCF_001447785.1 Gekko japonicus | reverse complement strand
TAACGTGATGCAGAATGGGGAGAAAAACCGGAATAAAAAGAATGTGGAATTCAATTTTAGTGCAGAATGGGGAAAAATGGATTTAAAAGAAGGTTGAATTCCATTTTAGTGCAGAATTGCTTGAGGACACAATGGTAAACATGGATTAAAAGGAGAGTGCAGGAAGGGGAAATACAAACCAGGTTTTTTTTTTAAAGCATGAAACGATGAGGGAAGGTTTCAAATGCTTCACATTTATAAAGCATAAGATGTCAGAATACGAGGTAATATAAGCACCCATTTGATATGGCTGTACCATAAATTTACTAGGGTCGCAAGAAGAGAGAGAGATGGTTTTGGTGCTGGCTTGACCAGTGTGGGGTGGTTTGATGCCCTCCCCTCTTTAGTGCGTTTGAACATACATGTGGTCTTCATAGATGTGGTAAAGCACAGCCCACTGTGAAGTGTGCGCCTGTGAATTCTATAGAATTATATAAAGCCACAGGAGACATGGAATCAA
>NW_015196006.1:0-1645 GCF_001447785.1 Gekko japonicus | reverse complement strand
TTGGAACAGCCCCCCGTTCTCTCCCTGCGTGTTCAGTTTGCAAAACACTGCTGGGCAATTTTCTCAGTGGAGGGAGGTAAGCAGTGGGGTACCGCAGGGATCAGTACTTGGTCCACTGCTTTTTAACTTGTTCATTAATGATTTGGAGATGGGAGTAAGCAGTGAAGTGGCTAAATTTGCGGATGATACAAAGTTGTTCAAGGTGGTGAAAACCAGTGAGGATTGTGAAGCACTCCAAGGGGATCTGTCAAGGATGGGCGAGTGGGCATCAACATGGCAAATGGGGTTCAATGTGGCCAAGTGCAAGGTGATGCACATTGGAGCCAAAAATCCTAAATATAAATACACATTGATGGGGTCTGAACTGGCAGAGACTGAGCAAGAGAGAGATCTTGGAGTTGTAGTAGATAACTCACTGAAAATGTCGAGACAGTGTGTGACTGCAATAAAGAAGGCCAATGCTATGCTGGGGATTATTAGGAAGGGTATTGAAAACAGATCAGCCAATATAATAATGCCCCTATATAAATCAATGGTGAGACCTCATTTGGAATACTGTGTGCAGTTCTGGGCACCACACCTTAAAAAGGATATTATAGCTTTGGAAAAAGTGCAGAAAAGGGCAACTCGAATGATAAAAGGGTTGGAACACTTTCCCTATGAGGAAAGGTTAAAGCGCTTAGGGCTCTTTAGCTTGGAGAAAAGACGACTAAGGGGTGACATGATCGAGGTTTATAAGATTATGCATGGGAAAGAGCAGGTAAAGAAAGAGGTACTTTTCTCCCTTTCTCACAATACAAGAACTCGTGGGCACTCCATGAAACTGCAGAGCGGTCGGGTTAGAACGGATAAAAGGAAGTACTTCTTCACCCAAAGAGTGATTAACACATGGAATTCACTGCCACAGGAAGTGGTGGGTGCTACAAGCATGGATGGCTTCAAAAGGGAATTAGATAAGCATATGGAGCAGAGGTCCATCAGTGGCTATTAGCCACAAGGTATAGCTAGGGGCTCTGGGGCAAGTGATGCTCTGTCTTCTTGGTGCTTGGGGGGGTCAACAGTGGGAGGGCTTCTAATGTCCTGGCCCCACTGCTGGACCTCCTGATGGCACTGGTATTTCTGGCCACTGTGTGACACAGAGTGTTGGACTGGATGGGCCTTTGGCCTGATCCAACATTGGCGTCTCTTATGTTCTCATGTTCTGTGGGTGGGTACTCGGACTCACATGTGTGGCACTCCCTGGTGTGTTTACATGTTCCTGCCACAGTCCTCACTGGTGATGTATGCCTGTGTGCCACTGGTTCTTCCTGGCCTGGTGCCTGTGGGAGGCTGATACCAGGGGGTGTGGCCCCCACAGCAAGCTCTGGCCCTCCCTGCCCATCAGAGGGGGGTCCCCTGGCGCTGTGCTCGGTGGGCACGGGGCTCGTTTCCACAATCTCCCCTGGCCTTCCTAGGCAGCCCCATAGCCAGGAATTATTTTGTGGGGAGCAGAAGGACGTGGGAGGAGCTCACGCGTTGCCAGCAGTGAGGCCCTCCCCGTCTTGCCTGTCTCCTCTGTCCCCTGCATGGGCTGCCAGGCAGGCAGGCAGGCCAGCGGGTGGTCAGCTCCTCCACCTCCCCCACCAGGGCCAGGTACTTCTCTGGC
>NW_015196005.1:0-497 GCF_001447785.1 Gekko japonicus | reverse complement strand
TGTTATGTGGGTGCTCTGAGGGAGAGAGAAAAAAACACCTCCTCTTTGGGAAGCAAAACGTCCAAGCATCCTTAAAAAAAAAGAAACACAAATTCTATCTAGCCAGGGAAATTTTTAACATTTGATTTGAATGATGGTTACAACTGCAGATGGTACAACTGTGGGGTAGGGTGGGGGTGGAAATAAAGTCAGGCAAAGAACAAGATGAGGCAGATGGCTGCCATATTGGAAGGAGAGTGGGGAAAAACTATGACACTGTAGTCCAGAAGAGGGATACAGCAGACATGAGTAGGTGAATGAATGGATCATTCAAGGGGTGGGGGGGGAATGAAGTGTGACCAGCTAATGAAGTTGAAATACAGCAGTGTTAAAACAAATGGGCAGGGGGAAGGCGCACACCAGCTTTCTACATAACTCATTGCTCTAGGGTGTGCTGGTGTCTCACCAGAGCAGGATGTGCTGGTGTCCCAATAGCTGTTGGTTAAGACGGATCTTCG
>NW_015196004.1:0-562 GCF_001447785.1 Gekko japonicus | reverse complement strand
CGAGGCAGGTCGGCCGCCATCAGGATTGCAGAGTTTTGCAAACAAATCATTTAAAAATTGCCCCCTTCCACCCCAGTCATAGGGAAGTGGAGTTTTAACATATTTCTGTTTTAAAGAGCCAGTTTGGTGTAGTGGTTAAGTGCGCGGAATCTAATCTGGAAGAACCGGATTTGATTCCCCACTCCTCCACATGCAGCTGCTGGTGTGACCTTGGGTCAGTCACAAGTTCTCTCAGAGCTGTTCTCTCAGGAGCAGTTTCCGTCAGAGCTCTCTCAGCCTCACCTGCCTCACAGGATGTCTGTTGCGGGGAGGGGAAGGGAAAGGAGTTTGTAAGCCGCTCTGAGACACCTTTGGGTAGTGAAGGGCGCGGGGTATAAATCCTCCTCCTCCTCCTTCTAAAGAGGAGTATTTGAAAACAAAACACCCCCTGGTTGTAGACACTATCTGAGGAGAGACATTCTGTCCTGGGTGAGAAACATGGAAGCCAGTGCCTCTTTCAGACCAGGTGGTAATCCTGCTTTTGGAGTGTACCACCTCAGTCTGCATGCAGGACTTGCCATAA
>NW_015196003.1:0-493 GCF_001447785.1 Gekko japonicus | reverse complement strand
CCAGGGATCACTCAGAATTGCAGTTCATCTGCAGGCTACATAGGGCACGTTCACGCATGCTAAATAATGCAGTTTAAATCCACTTGAGCGACCATTTGCAAGTGGATTTTGCCATTTACCCAGTAACATCCAGTTGCAAAGTGCACTGAAAGTGGATTGAAAGTGGGTCATTTAGTGTGTGAAAGCGCCACGAGATCCGTTCCCCTGGAGAAAACGGGTGCTTTGGAGGGTGGACTCTGTGGCCTTGTCCCCCACCGAGGTCCCTGTCCTCCCCGGGGCTCCACCCCCCAAATCGCCAGGGATTTCCCAACCTGGAGCTGGCCACCTTAAGCCACAACCAGCGCCCTGCCTCCTCCTGTGCCGTCTGGGCCAGGGATGAGGATGGTGCTGGTAGACCTGGGTTCACATCCCCATTCAGCCCTGAAAGCTCTGCACAGCATTCCATTTTGGGTCCTGTATCAATAGTTTACAGAAGAAGAAGAAGAAGAAGAAG
>NW_015196002.1:0-482 GCF_001447785.1 Gekko japonicus | reverse complement strand
TTGTTGGAAGTTCGCAAAACACCTGAGGTGTTCGCAAAACACCTCTGCCCATCGGAGCTGCTTAGCATTCAAATTACGGGGCTTGTGCATCACTTCCAGGTTTTTATGATCGGTCCACACCTCAAATGGCCCCCTGACCCCCTCCAACCAGTGTCTCCATGTAGAAAGCGCTAATTTGATAGCTCCTGCCTCCTTGTCCCAAACCGACCAATTACATTCAGTGTCGTTAAACTTTTGGGAGACGTATGCAAGGGGATGTAGTTTCCCATCCTCCCCCTCTTGCAAGATGGCGCCACCCATTTCAACATCTGAGGCGTCTACTTGCACGATGAACTTTTTTCGTTTGTTCGGATGAGCCTGCATGGGTTCGGATGTGAACAGGGCATTGAGGCATTCAAACGCCTCTTGGCATGCATTAGTCCAGTTAAGTTTGGCCCTGGGGCGGGTGCCTTCCGGCCCCTTCCCCTTAGTCTGCAACAAAT
>NW_015196001.1:0-507 GCF_001447785.1 Gekko japonicus | reverse complement strand
GTGCTCCATATTGATACGAAGGGGAGCTGAGTGAGAATGCTACACTCTTAGGAAGCTCCCATTCATTTGAGTAAGGAGAATTTCCTGGCATTTATCAATTCTTAGTTCTTGCCTAGCAGTCTTCTTACAGTACTAATCAGTGGATATTTGGAGAAATCAGGCACAAGGAGGATGCTTTCAAAGGGTTGCCAAATGTTTTCTGTTATGTACCCGGATAAATCACTCAGTGCAAATCTGTTACTGATGGATCCAGCTGCATTGGTTCCATTGGCTGATGTCAGCTTTCCGGAGAGGCATCGTTGTCCTGCCATCTTGTTTCGCTCTCTTTCCAACTACATATTTTCCAGCTTTCCTGGTGCCATGACTGACTCCTGGAGTAATGAGTTTCAGCTTGCGTGCATTTATTTGTGTTTTTAGCCTGCTCTTTCTCCATCAAGATCATGGTTTTCCCCTCCTACATTTTATCCTCTTAACAAACCTTTGAGGTAGGTTATGCAGAAAGCTATT
>NW_015196000.1:0-498 GCF_001447785.1 Gekko japonicus | reverse complement strand
CTTTCTTTTCCATGATTGTGTGTGTGTACCTTGAAATGTGCATGTATCACTGTTTGCCCTAGTGCAGAGGAAAACCTGAAGCATTTTTTAAAAAAATCATCTGCATAGCTATTTTTTTTCTTTAATATGCGCATGTATGTGTGTGTGTATGCACCTGGAAGTGATAGCGACCTGTGGTGACTGACCCCTACTAGGGGCCTGAAGGTTACTCAGAGAAGCGGCTCCGACTGCTCCTTTCAAGGAGGTCTCCCTTCCAAGGACTTGCCAGAGTCGGCCCCGCTTAGCCTCTGAGATTTGACAAGATCAGGCTTGCTTGGGCTATCCAGGTCAGGGCTGCATAGCCATTTTCAACACATGGAATGTTTGGCTCACTTATCTTCATAACAACCCTGTGAGACATATTTTTCCCGTACTGCATGATTAATGCATGAAATTCAAGCTGTGGTCAAGGCTAATAACCTGGAAGTCCTGAAAAGAGTCTTGAAGCCTTGAGTCTGG
>NW_015195999.1:0-511 GCF_001447785.1 Gekko japonicus | reverse complement strand
CAACCCCCTGCTCAGTGCAGGACCAGCCAAGTGTTTGTCCAGCCCCTGCTCAAAGACTGCCGGTGAGGGCAAGCTCACCACTTCCCGAGGCAGCTGATTCCGCTGTTGCACAACTCATACTGTAAAAACGTTTTCCCTAATATCCAGGTGGTACCTTCCCACCCTTAACTTCGACCCACTTTTGCGAGTCCTCTCCTCTGCTGCCCACAGGAACAGCTCCCTGCCCTCCTCTAAGTGACAGCCCTTCGAATACTTAAAGAGAGCAATCATGTGCCCCCTCAGCCGCCTCTTCTCCAGACTGAACATTCCTAATTCTCTCAGCCTTTCCTATAGGGCTTGGTCTCCAGGTCCCCAGTCTTTTTGAGCCTGTGGACACTTTTGGAATTCTGACTCGGGGTGGTGGGCGCAGCTGTGAAAGGGCTGCCATAGGAGGCAAAGCCATGCAGTGAAGACCCTTGTGCTGTGCTGGCAACAGCAGCCAAAGCAATAATAATAGTAATAATAATAATAA
>NW_015195998.1:0-591 GCF_001447785.1 Gekko japonicus | reverse complement strand
GCCTCCACCACCTCCCGAGGCAGACTGAAGGACACGCTCGTTTTCAAAAGGCATCCTGTTAAGCAAAGCTTCTGCCTGAAATGTCGAGGAGTTAATATCAGAGTCATGCATGACTTTGCCCCCCTGGGATTTTGTGGTTGGCTCTGCCTCTTGTGACAGACATTTTGTGGTCATACCCACCATCTGGTGCCAGAATTCCAAAGGGGACTGCAGGCTTCAAAAGGTTGGGGATCCCTCATGATCCGAAGGAATGCAATCCAAGCACTGGTGGATGGACCGCCTCAGTGAGGGCAAATCCAGAGGCCTTTGCCTTTGAAAATGGCCTGATCCAACGTTGGCTTCTCTTATGTTCTTAAGATCTCTAAGGATCTTATCAGGGAAGAAAAGATTGGATTTATACTCCAACTCACTCAGGGAGTCTCAGAGCAGTTTACAAACTCCTTTCCCTTCCCCTCCCCACAACAGACACCCTGTGAGCAGTGTTCCCTCTAAGCTGAGTTAGTGTGAGCTAGCTCACAGTTTTCAGCTTCCAGCTCACACATTTTTGTCGTAGCTCAGGGGAGATGGCTCCAGGGCAAACTAATTTCTGCA
>NW_015195997.1:0-489 GCF_001447785.1 Gekko japonicus | reverse complement strand
TCTT
The DNA here is from genome assembly GCF_001447785.1 of Gekko japonicus. Taxonomy (NCBI): domain Eukaryota; kingdom Metazoa; phylum Chordata; class Lepidosauria; order Squamata; family Gekkonidae; genus Gekko; species Gekko japonicus. The sequence continues at coordinate 485 of NW_015195997.1, read as the reverse complement.
GAACGCTACCTACTAAGAAGGGTGGGGTTTTTTTAACGTGACCCTCAAGGGCTCTACTCGCGGGCTTGTTGCCAGACTGCAAATGAGCTGAATTTTCATTCCATGAGCGTTTCGCTTTTGCCTGCTGAAGCACTACAGTCTCCTCTCCTCCCTTATTTGCTCTTTCTATACTTGCCCCTTCCACTGAAGTTCCAGTTTAAACATCTGCTGCTGCTGATTTATTCCGTCTTCCCACCGGGGACTGGCTCCTTTGGCTTTGGACAGTCAAGACTCAATATGCCGTAAAGATTACCCAGAGAGGTTTGATTTTCGATGGCAACATTACTATAAGATGAAAATCCGCCTCAAAACATTTCTAGAGCCAGCGTTTTATGCTGTTCCATCGTTGTTCTGCACTTTTCTTTGCACTATGCAGCAAATGACATGGATAGAATGCCTCTAGCTAGGGGTGGAGACGAGACCAAAGTAGACAAAGGCAGAGATCA
>NW_015195996.1:0-495 GCF_001447785.1 Gekko japonicus | reverse complement strand
GTCTGTCTGTGGCCACTGTCTCTGCCACAAATAACAGGCCATGGTTAATATCACTTCAAATGTCACACTAAACTGTGGTTAACGCGTACCTGGAGGAAGAGGAAGGAATTCGCTGCAGAGAGGGGAGTTGCCAACAGAAAAAAACACCCAAAAAAGCAAGGGCAATAGAATCACTGCAGCAGAAACTGATGGGTGGGTGGGGGGCATAAGGAAGCTGCTTCCTGATTTGCAACCTATGGGGAGGGGCCGTGGCTCAGTGGTAGAACATCTGCTCGGCATGCAGAAGGTCTCCGGTCCAATCTCTGGCATCTCCCACGGATGGTAGGCGATGTGAAAGACCTCAGTCTGAGACCCTGGAGAGTCGCTGCCGGTTTGTGTAGTCTTGATTTTGCATAAGGGAGCTTCATGTATCCATGTGCCAGGAGCCAGCCTTCCTTTGACACCAGTCTGGAGCTTTCGTTTGGCTTGGGTGTGTGAAATTGCCTCCTCTCAGGT
>NW_015195995.1:0-498 GCF_001447785.1 Gekko japonicus | reverse complement strand
TATCTATTAATGGATGAGTAGATGGATATAAAAAAACTAAATAAAATAATCAAAAGTTCACAAACTGTGCACATGGAATGAAGAAGGCTGAATACAGGTCCTGTAAGATAGCTGGTTGTTTTTCTTAAGTTGCTTATTTTGCCCAGCTTGTTTATTTATTTATTTATTTATTCGGCTTCTATACTGCTCCTTCCCGCAGGCTCGGAGCGGCTTACATTTGATTAATTACATCCTATCTAGGGCCACAATTCACGGGGGGAGGGTGAATGCCTACCAGCACCCAGATAGCAGGGCTCTTCTTTCTCTCGGCTCTTTTTTCATGGTGGGCTCTTCACCTCCTGGCGACGGCATCTTGGTGCAGGTCTTGTTTGTAGCAACTCCTTCCGGCGAGGTCTTCATGGTGCGCGGCTATGCGGCGGTTGCAGCTCCAGCACACGTCCAATTGGCTCCGCCGCGCTGCGTCGTTGCATCACCATGCCTCCCAGTCAGGGGTCGTTT
>NW_015195994.1:0-501 GCF_001447785.1 Gekko japonicus | reverse complement strand
AATCCTGTTGGTCTCTAAGGAGCTACTGAAATCAGATCTTGTGTTCTACTGCAAAGCAACATGGCCGTCCATCTGTATGAACCCACAGCCCCCACACCCTGGGTCTGTGTACTGAAACCACAGCCACTCCAGATTCCAAAAGCTAGCAAGGGGCAGTTTGCCTTAATTACTAAGGCTCTCTCCTCTCCCTGAGGTTTGTCTCTCCAGTCTGGGGTTTGTTTCCGGGGGAGAGAAAAAAGGCACACACAAGTAACACTGTCCGTAATCCAGCCTTAGAAAAGGTAGCAAAATGTATTAGAGGCAAGCTAAAATAGAATGCAAAAGGAATACCTTCTGTTACAACAAAAACAGGTCATACAAGCAACTGCAAAACTCCTACCCTTTGACTGTCTAACTGGCGTTTCTGACCAAACGAAGCATTCCAATTAGTTCACAAAGTTCAAATTCAAGCTGTGCTGCAAAACAATGTTCTGAGAGGGAAGAAGAAGAAGAGAAGAGATT
>NW_015195993.1:0-505 GCF_001447785.1 Gekko japonicus | reverse complement strand
GAACGGGTGGAAAGCTTTAGGTATTTAGGAGTACTGCTACACTCGTCGGGGACTAGGAAAGCTCATCATGATTTCATGGATGATATTAAACAAAAATCAGCACAGGCCATTCAAAAAAAAAATTCTGCCTAAATCTCTCTGTATATTTTAAAAGAGACAAGAAGGGTGGTGAGTGTGACATCCTGACCTACATGTGACCTGTTATGTATTGAAAACCAATGTTAAGCTTTGGACTCAAACAGGATTGCAAATAGACCAATCAGAGCTGCGTAGTATTCTGGAGGGAAGCACTCTGATTGGACTTTATCTGTAAATAGTTATTGGTTGTTAGCTGACATGTGGGCGTGGCCTCCCAAGCCCAGACTGTTTAAAAGAGAGCCTGTTGCTCTATGTTTTTGTCCCGTTCTGATTTCTTCTGACTTCGTTGAATGAAGCTGTTATCACTGTTTACCAACTGCCTTGAGTCTTGTATCTAACAATGGGCCTGTTCCTCTCAAGTGTCAGA
>NW_015195992.1:0-509 GCF_001447785.1 Gekko japonicus | reverse complement strand
AATTGACACGTACCATCGGGCCAAAAAGAGTGAGCGTGGAAATCACTCTGCCGGGGGGAAAATGTAATACTAATCTCCTCTGATTACTCTTACTGGCATCTGTAGCTGTATGTCTGTCCTTCCCTCCTCTTTCCTGGGTATTAGGAAATGTTTTTTACAGTAAAAGCAGTTCAACAGTGGAATTGGCTACCTAGGGAGGTGGTGAGCTCCCCCTCACTGGCAGTCTTCAAGCAGCAGCTGGACAAACAGTTGTCAGGGATGCTTTAGAGCTGGGGTGTCAAACTCATTTGTTATGAGGGCCAGATCTGACAGGCTTTGCCGGGGCGTGCTGTAAAATGTAATGCCAAGTAGTGCAGATATAAACTTTATAAATGATACAGACAAGCACAAGAAAAGAGCCGCAGGCCAGATTAAGCCATGAGTGGGCTGGTTCCGGCTCATGGGCCGTAAGTTTGACACCCCTGCTTTAGAGTCTGATCATGCATTAAGCAGGGGGTTGGACTAGATGG
>NW_015195991.1:0-513 GCF_001447785.1 Gekko japonicus | reverse complement strand
ATCAACCAAGATAACTCAATAGAAACTCCATGTTTATAGGCAACGAACCTATGAATGTCAAATGCTGGGAAGAACTGTTTCCCTATGCCCTGCTTGCAAGCATCCCAGAGACATGTTAGTAGACCTTGCTAGAAACAAGCATGCTGAGAAAACTGACATTTCCAAAAGCTGCAAACTGTAAAGTCTCAGATGATTTATGGCAACTCCGTAGGGTTTTCAAGGCAAGAGACAAACAGAGATGGTTTGTCATTGCCTGCCTCTGCAGAGTGACTCTGGACTTCCTTGGTGGTTTCCCATCCAAATACTAGCCAGGGCTGACCTTGTTTAGCTTCCAAGATCTGATGAGATTGGGCTAACCATGCTTCTTGATACCACCTCACCCCAGTTAATCACCAGGCAAGCAGTTCTCCCGTGCAGTCTTTTTCAAGCCACAGTTCTAGCACCTTTGGATCCTGGTGCCCAGCTGGAAGAAGAAAGCCACACTATTTCAAAATAGGCAGCCTACATCCCATG
>NW_015195990.1:0-522 GCF_001447785.1 Gekko japonicus | reverse complement strand
TTTAGAGGATGGACTCTATGGCATTATATGTGGCTGTGGCTGCTCCCCTTCCCAAACCCTGCCCTCTTCAGACTCCACCACAAACTCTCCAGGAATTTCCCAGTAAGGGCAACCCTAGCCCTGATGAGTCCTCCCTCAAAGGCCAACAAGGGGTTGGAAAGGGCCCTGCCTTTTTCATCACACCCTGCCTAGAATACTGTGGTTGCCTAGTAACAGCCACCGAGGGAATCTGTTGCTTAAAGCTACAGGCACTCTTTTTCATTTTCAGCTTTTTAACCATCACTCCATGTATTTTTTTTAAAGATTTCACATTTTTCTGCAAACCTGGAGCCATTTCAAGTTTGTAGAAAGATCTGTCTTGGCTGTTCACAGCTCCAGTCACTGGATTTAAGAATCCAAAGACTGGCCAGCTTCGCTATTAGAATATAAGATTACCAAACGAAGGCTGTAGTCTCATACATATTTATTTGGAAATAGTGTCCATTGAACAAATTGGGACTCAGTAAATATGCTTAAGATCTG
>NW_015195989.1:0-508 GCF_001447785.1 Gekko japonicus | reverse complement strand
ACTCGCACTTCCGCGCATGCCCTGCTGCGACCGCTGTCTTATTTCCCATTTAGCTTTGGACCTTACTGTACTGGATAAGAAAAGGGTCTCTATGTTGACTGTATCACACCCAAGTTTGAGGGGAATTCAGGACTCCCATAAAGCCTGGCAATTCCTAGGGGAAGCTTCACCAAGACAACCATTGTGATCAGCAGACCAAGGGCCCTCTGATTCAGCTTGTCTGCCTTAGGAACCCCACAATCATACCTTAGATACCACGACTGGCAATGACAATGAACCCATACTGAAACCAAGATCAGATGACGGAGCACTCACCATGCAGTTCAAGGCATTCTACCTGATAATCCTGACCAGAAAAAACTGAGCATCATGTTATTGTTCTGATTAATATGCCACTCTGTACCATGGGGTCAGAGCATCTTTAAACAGTTTTTTCCAAAAGAATGTCTGTCCCCAAAGTACTGACAATGTAATACCTGATAATCCTGTCCTTATATATAAATGTGTT
>NW_015195988.1:0-515 GCF_001447785.1 Gekko japonicus | reverse complement strand
AGAACAAGGGGTCCTCGAACCAGTAGCCTTGGCCCGGTGGGAAAACCCCATAGTCACACCGGTCAAACTGAATGGGGAAGTCCGCATCTGCGTGGACTATAAATGTACTATTAACAAAGCCCTACAGGCCCACGCGTACCCGGTGCCTGTTGTAAGCCACGTGCTAGCGGCCCTAGCGGGGGCCCGGGTATTCAGCAAATTAGACTTGACCCAGGCATACCAGCAGTTGCCGGTGGACACCGCCACGGCCGAGGCTCAGACCATTTTGACCCACAAGGGGGCGTTCAAAGTGCACTGCCTCCAGTTCGGGGTCTCGGTCGCTCCAGGGATCTTTCAATCATTTATGGATTCCCTCCTTAAAGGAATTCCCGGGGTTCAGCCATTTCTAGATGACGTGCTGATCGCCACCCCAAACCCTTCATCCTTCGCGGACCGACTGCGGACCATTTTAGAACGCTTCAGCTCGGCGGGCCTCAAGGTCAAGTAGGAGAAGTGCCTGCTAGGGGTGCCGCGCG
>NW_015195987.1:0-511 GCF_001447785.1 Gekko japonicus | reverse complement strand
TGACCTCTCCATAAAGTGGTCCAATGGCCATGCATTTGTCTCTGTCTCCCATTAGTCATGGAAAGGACCAAAGGAGAGATACTTTCACAGCAAGACTTTCAATCATTTTCAGCCTCCATAGTAGGTTTGAATTTGTCTTTTGCTACTAATGCTCTCTTCTTTTAAAAGGCCACTTGTAGGTGCTATACATGCTATGTCTTGTTCCAAGGTGCATGAGTGGTCTTTGTTCAAGTCTCGGTGTACAAAGAGCCATAGAGAGAGCTTATGGGGTATTTGGCTCTGGTCCCACTTCTATCTCTCTGTGTGCGTGTATGCACACGCAAGTGCTTGGCTGGCTGGGGAAGCAATAGAAAATTTAGTTTAAATTGTGCTTCAGGTCCAGGCAGTCTGATCCCAAGCATGTTTACTTGGAAGTGAATCCCACTGGTTTCAAAGGCTTTACTCCTCAGTGTGTCTCACAGCAGGGCTTAATTTATGCTGGAGAGGGGGTGTCAGCCCTAGCATCTGTTTT
>NW_015195986.1:0-506 GCF_001447785.1 Gekko japonicus | reverse complement strand
TGTAAAAATCTATGGGTGATGTACCTTTTCTAAAGAGGGACTGTCTTTGGCCTTGATTTGGGTCACTTAAAAATGGGAAACATTTATTATTTTTTTAATACCGTACGTCAGCATATCTACGCAAATGCTTTGGTGAACTCTTAGTATTGCCTGTCGATGATGGTCATCAACGGCGGTATTGCGTGTCGGTTGGAATATTTTTTTTTTAAAAAAAAACTGTATTAATTTGTAGCTGTCAATCACAAGCACCAGATGTGCTTGGATTCTGAAATTTATTGACAAGCTAAAATAACTGACATTTAAATTGCTTGCTCTCCCTGATATAAACAGCCAAAGCTAAAGCTAAAATATGACATTTAGTTCTAATCCCTGTTGGAAGTATGGGGAGGGGGGAGAATTGCCATTTTCTGCCTTTTTGAAATATTTATGTATTAAAGAGACACACTCATGTGGCCTGTGATTGAAACAACAGTGCCGTCCTAGGCAGAATCATAGAAGCATAGAGT
>NW_015195985.1:0-515 GCF_001447785.1 Gekko japonicus | reverse complement strand
CCCCAGGCCACATGTTTGACACCTCTGCTTTAGATGCTGTAAGTTAGGTCAGAAAAGCAATGTGGTGTAGTAATTAGTATATCGGACTGGGAAGACCCAGGTTCAAGTCATGTGTGATCTTGGACCAATCTCCATCTCTGTCTCTGTCTCTCTCTCTCTCTCTCTCTTCCTCTGTCCATCAAATTGACCAAATAAGGTTGTTGTGCGGATCGAAGGGAGCCCTTCAGAAGATAAATGGGACAAACCTGAAGTTTTCTCCTTATTTCACCGCGTTTTTGGAACCCACAGTTTTAGCAAGTTCCAAAAGCACGGGGAAAGGAGGAGAAAACTTCGGGTTTGGGTCTGGTGAGGAAGAATCTACTGTGGAAAATTTTCACATAATGCGCAATTTCATAAAACGTCAATGCGGGGAATTTCACTAATGTAGAAATGGTCAAGGACAATGCATGAAGCTTTGGGTTGTCCCTGGGAAGAAAGGCAGGGGACGAATGAAAATAATAATAATAATAATAATA
>NW_015195984.1:0-511 GCF_001447785.1 Gekko japonicus | reverse complement strand
CTCCTCCTCCTCCTCCTCCTTTTCCTCTTTTTCTTCAATATGCATTAAGACTGCTCTTTGGAAATGTTTTATCACTGGGAGGTGGCGAAAATGCAAAGCAAGTGAGGTCACAGAAAGCAGTCGCAAGCTACGCATGCACAGAGTGCCATTTTTTAAAAAATGGAGGAATACAGAACTTCCTAGGGGATCTTCTCCACTTTCGAAACATGAGCTGGTAATTTGAAACTCCAAGACTGACTTAAAAGCCAGTGTTTTGTAGATACAGAGCACAGCTGGAGTGCCTGGAGAGAGGCTGTGGACAGAAGGGCCTGAGCTTCCACCACCTGCTCTGTTCCCTTTCCCTTTCCTGTGGTTGAGCTGGCTGCTTCAGGTATGGGCTCATGGCATCTAAACATGCTGAGACTGAGAGGGGGAAAGACCTCAGGGTCGTAGTGGAGAGCCAGTGTGTTGGGCTGTGGTCACACGCAGGCCTGTAGCTACATTGGGGCATCCCGGGGCTAGGCCCCCTGAC
>NW_015195983.1:0-509 GCF_001447785.1 Gekko japonicus | reverse complement strand
GGGGGTGAACTGTCAGTAGGTGCCCAGGATACGCACAACCTGCATGGGACAGAGCATGTCCATTTATAGGGCAAAACGCTACCTCAGAGCACGATGAGATACTGCCGCTAGAACAATGTTCTAATGGGATTAATTGGAAGTAAAACAAGGTGTTGGGAAATACTGATTGGTGTTCCTAGGAACTAGCAAAGACTTTGAGGAACTTGTGATATTTTGCATGAGTGTAACTAATGGCTGTCTGATAAGCTTCATCTCGTGAAAACAGAAACTGTTAATGTTTCCTATGGCAACGTTCACAAAAATGAAGATGTTAAGGTTTCACAGATGATCCTTGATTGGGGGAGAGAAGAGCTACCAGGTGGTGTGAATAGCCCATTAATTAGAATGAATAGATCAGGAAGGACACAACCAGGTGTGCTGAGTTCATATCAGGGTGGAGAGAGCCTTTCCTGAGGATTCCATTGTGGCGATAAAGTATCACTTTATTTCAGGTGGGGAGAGCGTTATTA
>NW_015195982.1:0-508 GCF_001447785.1 Gekko japonicus | reverse complement strand
GAGCATTCGGGATCCTAGGCGCATCTCAGCGAAGAATTGTTGTCTGTGTGACTTCTTCCACCCTGAGGATAAAATCCGACGTCCTAGATTTTTCTCCCAGGCCCTTTAAAAAGTGATACACAGCAAAACGGAGCTTAACGTTTAGGAGGCATCTGACCATCAGGCAAAAGGCTATCATTGAATGTATGCTTCAGATCTGTGTGACATATGCTAATATTATATCACATGCATGCATCACTCTCCACCCCGGACACATGCTTTTCTGTACACTTGTAAAAAAAAAAAATGAAGCCTGGGAGAGCTTGTACAACTTCTACAAAAAAAAATCAAAGTAATGGGTACCATGGCCCTTAGGTGAGCAGCGACTAAATACATAAATGTTTAGACTCCTGCAGCAAGGCACCCTGTTGTGTGTGTGGACTGGATCCTACGTTATCACACTAGATCAGGGCTAGACTAGTGCAGTAGTTTTGTACAAGGGGGGAAGTTTTGTAATTTTGTATGAAGG
>NW_015195981.1:0-528 GCF_001447785.1 Gekko japonicus | reverse complement strand
CTCCAGAGCAAACTGATTTACGCAGCGGCTGAATCGCTCGCTCCCAGCTTCAGTGCCAGCAGGTCCCAAAGAAGAATGTTTGCTCACAAGACTCCGCAGCTTAGAGGGAGCAACTGGAGTCAAATCTGAAGAGAGCGGCTTTCCTAGACACAGGAAACCTGACAGGCACATAAAGTTGCACAACGGTTGAAAGTTTCGTTTACTTTAGAGAAAGCGGTGGAGAGCCCAATCTCGTCAGAAGCTAAGCAGGGTTGGCCCTGGTCATTATTTGGATGGGAGGCTGCCAAGGAAGCCCAGGGTTGCTACGCAGAGGCAGGCAATGAAAGACCACCCTCTGAACGTCTCTTGACCTGAAAAACCCTACAGGGTCGCCTTGAATCAGCTGTGACTTGACAGGACTTTCCACCAACAAGCTGCCAAGTGGAAAACACCCTGTCAGGCAAGTGTGTCTTACAGGTGTCATTTCTAGAGTTGCCAATCTCCAGGTGGGAATAGTTACTGTGATAGGTAAAAAGGTAAAGGTAAAGG
>NW_015195980.1:0-501 GCF_001447785.1 Gekko japonicus | reverse complement strand
TGTAGGGGTGACTGCAAAGTTACCTCCTTCGGCTAAGAAAAGCGGATTTTTAGACTCCGCTTTTCACTACCGAAGGAGTCTCAGAGTAGCTTACAATCATCTTCCCTTCCTCTTGCCCCAGCAGACCTCCTGTGAAGTAGGTGGGGCTGAGAGAGCTCTGAGAGAACTGTGAATGACCGAAGGTCATCCAGCTGGCTGCATGTGGAGAAGTGGGGAATCAAACCCGGTTCTCCAGCTCAGAGTCTGCCGCTCTTAACCACGACACCACATGGTATTGTCATAACTGTAAACATTTTTTACATTTATTTGCTTCCCCCCCTTTTATTTTGATTTGCGTTGGTCTTTTGTATTTGTATTTTTCTTTGTGTTGATTTGTTTTTTTCCCTTTGTTTTATGTTTTGTTAATGTATTGTTATGCGCAGAATACCTTGTAATTTCAGACATTGGTTGTTTAGAATCAACTGAATGATTTTGCAGTAGCGGACAACTCTTTGACTCTTC
>NW_015195979.1:0-522 GCF_001447785.1 Gekko japonicus | reverse complement strand
TTTCAATTCAAGCATCGCACCAAGTACACAAGTATTATTATTATTATATGGCATTGTGCGTAGAAGACCCAGGAGATCCTAAGATTGTCCGGCAGCCATAAGTTCTAGCTCTTTTAGACCACTAGGTGGCAAGCTAGACTTGGGGTGTTTTTTTTGAGGCAAGGGACGTTTCAGAGGTGGTTTGCCATTGCCTCTCTCTGCATCATGACCCAGGTATTCCTTGGAAGTTATGATTATTATTATCATATGGCATGGTGTACAGAATAGCAGAAGATCCTAAGATTGTCCGGCAGCCATAAGTTCTAGCTCTTTTAGACCACTAGGTGGCAAGCTAGACCTTTTTTTTTAAGGCAAGGGACGTTTCAGAGGTGGTTTGCCATGGCCTCTCTCTGCATCATGACCCAGGTATTCCTTGGAAGTTATGATTATTATTATCATATATGATTATATAAACTGTGGGGGAAGGGGTGCCGGGGTGGAGGAGAGCGTGTCTGGGCGAAGCAGCAGAGGCCGGCAGCAGGG
>NW_015195978.1:0-513 GCF_001447785.1 Gekko japonicus | reverse complement strand
TTCATGCGTCCCGGAATGTGAGTGGCCACAAGGAATACACCGCTGGTGATGCAAAACTCGTACAAATTGATTGCCAGGGTGCAGAGGCGTAGAGAGACAGTGTGGTGTTGTCCGTTAGGACCGTGACACATTTTCTCTTGATTAAGGGGAGTTTGAGGAAGTTTATGTGACGGTTCCTCGTATGTGTGTTCCACTTGTCTCCAACAGAAAGGCCCATGAAGTGTGCACCCCACCCCGTCAGGGAAGAATCGGTCGTGATGGTGACCTCTGGTGACAGAGGGGGGAAGGGCGCTCCCTGAAGGAGATTCGAAGGGACAGTTCACCACAGTAAAGAGTCCTGTATGCTGGGAGGAGGGGATAGGACGACAGTGTGTGCGTTCTTCGACAGATCATAGTTGCGAATGAACCATAGTTGTGAGGGACGCATTTTGAGTCTTGCAAATATGAGAACCGACGTAGTCACAGCCATGAGACTGAGAAGCCCCTGGATTTGGAAGGCGGTGACGGAGGGTT
>NW_015195977.1:0-525 GCF_001447785.1 Gekko japonicus | reverse complement strand
TCTGCAGCTGCTCGGATAATCACTTTGGTGGACACTGGAAGAACAATTTTAGAGAGCAATCTATCAATTAAAAAAGCTTAAGGGATGGGGGGGGGTCATTTAAGGATGTCGCACACCAATTAGCCGGCTGCAATGATTCCTGCCGCAATTATTTTGGACTGCTTCTTTTCCTGGTGCAGAGTCGGGGTTCTCACCAGTCACTCGTTAATCTTAATGATATCGGGATGGCATCCCCAGGCATCTTTAAGCAGATAAACAAACAAAGTAGATTGCAGCCTACGAGAATTAGGCCACCGAAATCTCCCAGGGCGTGGGGGGGGCCCTCCGTCCTCGTGTTTAGCTGGGTCTTTGGTGCCTTTGTACTTTTTCACTTGACAGGAATGCTTCTGATCAGACTGATGTGCCGATATCACCTCTACCGCAAGCGAGTTGGTTACATTGGCTATCCGTCCTTTAAGTGGAAAGGAAAGCCATACTGAGAACTGGGAAGTGAGATACACACAAACCCCTATTTCCATACAGATC
>NW_015195976.1:0-527 GCF_001447785.1 Gekko japonicus | reverse complement strand
CCTTCCAAAAGACATTTAGAGTGGAATAAAGTTGTCACTCTCTAGACTGTTGGTTTGTTTCTGGTTGCTGCTGTTGCTGTTTTGTTATTTTTAAGAAAAAGACCATGTATTGTACTAGGTTTATCATGTGATGAGCTTAAATGGACTTTATCTTAATATCAGAAGAAGAAGAGTTGGTTTTGACACCCTGTTTTTCTCTTCCTTAAGGAGCCTCAAAGGGGTTTACAATCACCTTCCCTTCCTCTCCCCTCAACAGGCACCCTGAGAGGTAGGTGAGGCTGAGAGAGTTCTGAGAGAACTGTGACTGGCCCAAGGTCACCCAGCAGGCTTCATGTGCAGGAGTGGGGAGTCAAACCCAGTTCTCTCCTGTTCTTAACCACTACACCAAACTGGCTCTCAGTGGTCATTACTATTGATTTCCTGTAACAAAGTAGAAGTTATATACTGATGGTCTTGAAGCCCCGCTCCTTTTCCTTTCTCCACGCTCATTTAACACCCTTTGCATCCTTAGCCATACTCCTTCACTA
>NW_015195975.1:0-522 GCF_001447785.1 Gekko japonicus | reverse complement strand
ACCGGAGCTCAAGGAGGCAAGGAGGGAATGTTTCGGGGGGGCCTGTCGCAGCTGCGAGGAGAACAGCCGCGCAGCCACAACTTTTTAAAGAGCCCCTGAGGAGAGCTCGGGGAGGCCGAGCAGCAATGCTCTGTGGCTGGGCGCTGGCTTGGGAGGGCGAGGGGTGGGCAGGGCTTCTGGGAAATTTCGGTGGGGGCTCGGGCCCCCCAGCCCCCATGGACTTTACGCTGGTGCCTTATACTGAATCAAACTACTGTTTTATAAAAATCATACTGTGTACTCCTGCTTGCAGTGGATCTCTGGAGTCTCGGGCAGAGATTTTTCACATCACCTTCTAGCTGATGCCAGGGATTTCAACCTTCTGTATGCAAGGCAGTAACTCTCTACTGCTGAGCCATGGTGTGGCCTCCTGCCCCAATACCAGATGGTATGAATTTAGCATGGAAGCTTTTGGAGAAGACCCATCCCATTACAAACTTGACCAAAACCCTTCGAAATTCAGAACAGGCTCATAGTAGGGGT
>NW_015195974.1:0-521 GCF_001447785.1 Gekko japonicus | reverse complement strand
GAAATAATCCCTGCCCAGTGAAAAGGGAGTTATTAAGAGAGGAGTAATCCCTTGGTCAGTGTATAGCAAAGTATTTTGGGAACTTAGTTGTGTGTCCTGCTTTCAAAACCTTAAGAGTCAGTGAAACTCAGGAACTTACACTTGAGTGTTTAAGCAGACACTGAAAAGAAAGCCTTGGTCCTCAAAGTTTCAAAGACCTTATGGAAAAGCAGTAACACCTATTTTTTTGGCAACACATTATCTTGAATTTAGTGTGATTACAAAGTTACCTTAGTTATTATCATCTGTTCATCTCATACATGCTACCTCTGAATTCACCTGACCGTTTCCCCTCCAAGTTCAATAAAATATTTTATTTTTGAAATTTCAAAAGCCTCTCATGTGCCATTACAGAAGTAGAATAGAGGCAGGTGATTTTGTCTCTTCCCTCAAATACCTGGGCTGGACCAGCATCAAAATTTCTCCTTATATACAATTCTCTTTTGGTCATGAACTCCCCTGAACATTCAAATACACTCCCA
>NW_015195973.1:0-517 GCF_001447785.1 Gekko japonicus | reverse complement strand
CCGAGATTTTGGAACATCAGGTCTTCCATATCTGCCTACTATGTGTGTGAGCTCGCTTGTTCTGAAGCTGTGGAGATTCTGGCTCTGCATAAAATGCCACTGCTTTTTTCCCTTCTCGGCGTGTGGCCTACGCCGAATAGCTCTCGGCTCAGCATGACAGCTACCCGGGAAATCGCTTTGCAGACCGGGGGAGCCAGGTGAACCTGACCGCGTGTCTGACTGCCTGACTGGGCGTAGCAGTGGGCCCAATTGAATGTCCGCCTTTGTGCCTCGAGAGTGGCCTAGGGTCGCCTACACAGCCTACACTGACTGGGGGTACCATGGGATGGAACAGGGCTCACTTGGTCGGAGTGCGGGTGGCTTGTGGGCCCCTTAGAGCTTGGCTTATCATGGTCAAGGCTGCAGGCGCCGCTGTGCCGGGGCACCGGAGGGGTGAGTGGAGGCAGTGGTGGCAAGTTGCCGGCTTGGACAATGGAGGACCTGGTGCAGACTCCTTGCCCCCTTGGAGACCATCTGC
>NW_015195972.1:0-513 GCF_001447785.1 Gekko japonicus | reverse complement strand
AAAAGTTCAAACATATATTAAAACTTATACAACTATATATCCTTCCCTCCTCCCTTCCCCCCCCCTTCTCGGCTTCCCACAGTGCTCCAACCTCCAGCCCAATTCTTAAATTTTCTTCATACCTCCCTTTCTTCTTATTCACATCTATAGGTAACTTATCCTTCAACTGGTATTCTTATACATTTATCTATTTTCTATTGTCCTTTAATAGCTCTCAAAGCAAAGTAAATTGTCCTTTACATCCCAGTATTTCTCCAGATAGTCTTTAAAGTCTTTCCAGTCTGCAAAAAATTCTTCTGCTTCCACATTATTACCTTCCAACGCTATGATTCTATGATTCATGTGGATGGGTGAAGGTTGCATAGGCCGAGCTAGATCCTTGGTGCAGCCAACTCGGCACGCAAGTCACACCTCAGAAGGAAAGGGGTGCACAGAGGAACAAACCACGTGTCGTCCGAATGTACGGGGTGGGAGGGGTTTATACGCTTATGATGGCAGTTCGAAAGCAAGGAA
>NW_015195971.1:0-705 GCF_001447785.1 Gekko japonicus | reverse complement strand
GTGTGAATTTCAGTGCCCCCCCCACTTTTTCAAAGGCCCCTCAGATTAAAAAATCCTGGTACGGGCCTGCTCCTAGGGAACTTAGAGTAAGATCACAGCTTCACAACAATGACAGGGGAATTTTGCCAGTAATTCCACACTTAAGGGCACAAACAAGACCTCTCTTATTGGGGGGGGGGGGGCATCGCACCAACCTGTCTAAACAGCAGTAAGGACAATGTTCTAAAAGTTGAGTTCACAAAACGGTGTGAGAAGCACGACAGCGACGTCACAGGCTGCGTCTGCAGGGGAGTGGGAAAAGGCACCCCCACTGTGGAAGCAGCAGGCTACAGGGTGGAGGTGAGTGAGGGCAGTCTCCCTGTGTTAAGAACATAAGAACATAAGAACATAAGAGATGCCAATGTTGGATCATCAGGCCAAAGGCCCATCCAGTCCAACACTCTGTGTCACACAGTGGCCAGAAATACCAGTGCCATCAGGAGGTCCACCAGTGGGGCCAGGACATTAGAAGCCCTCCCACTGTTGACCCCCCCCCAAGCACCAAGAAGACAGAGCATCACTTGCCCCAGAGTCCCTATCTATACCTTGTGGCTAATAGCCACTGATGGTGTTCCGGAGGCCACGACACCTGGCTGCTCTCCCTGTCTATCCCTTCCTTTCCCCTTACAGACTCCTGTGGCCCAATCTGCATTTGCTATGTCAAGC
>NW_015195970.1:0-520 GCF_001447785.1 Gekko japonicus | reverse complement strand
TCTTCTTTTTCCCCACGTGTTTTTCTTTACACACAGTTTTTCTTTCCACACATACCCCGTGTAGGTGCCCTTCATCTCCCCATTCCCTCCCCCCCCCTTACAAGTTCCACACCGTTTGCCCAGCATGAAGAAAAGCCCGTGCTGGGCTGGCAGGGGGAGCTCTTTCCCAGCACTCCCAAGGGGAAAAAAGAAGCGGCGGGAGAAGAAGAGCACGATCCCCACCCCCTCCAACTCCCACGTGCCTCAGAAAGTGCTTTGCAACCCAAAATGTTTTCAGCATGTTTTAAAGTTAAAACTTAACTTTTTTAACTGAGATCCTGCAGTCAGTTGGAGGGGCGAAAAGGCCATCTGGGGGGAGGCTTCTGAGGAGAGTGAGGCTGTGGCATAGGTATACCCTGGGCGGGCCCCTTCCTTCCTCCCCCCCTCCCCGGCAAAAATTCCTGGCTCGCCTCCATTCCTCCCCTCCATTTGCTTTCCCACCGTCGCCCTCACCTGCTCCCTTTGCCTCCGAGTTGCTGCA
>NW_015195969.1:0-512 GCF_001447785.1 Gekko japonicus | reverse complement strand
TTACTCTGCTTAAGATTGCACTGTAAATCTATGTCTGTAAATGTCAAAATTTCACCCCACTGCTCTCAGGGCTCTCTGTCCAGTATAAGGTTACAAGGACTTAAGGTACATACCATGGGGTCATAGCCTGCAACAAGGAATGGGGTAAGTTCACACTGATATCTTAGTCTTAGTATTCCTTCCCTAAGAGACCATTAAACAAAGCGTGGTGGTGATAAAGATTCAAAGTATTTTGACATGGGATGGAGGGGTAGCTCTTTTTGGAAATAGGGTTTCCACATTGTGGCTGGCAACCAGCAGGAGTTTGGGGGATGAAGACATGGGAGGGATGCACCGCATTGTGTGGGCCATGATGCCACTTCCTAGAGTTATCCAACACCACTTCTGGTTTTCCCCTGGAAGTGATGTCATGGTGCACATGATGCCGATTAAAAAAAAATTTGCCTGGCTCTGCTCAGATTGATGGTGGGCAATGTGGGTTGACTGGCAACTCTATTTGGAAAGAAGAAAAA
>NW_015195968.1:0-524 GCF_001447785.1 Gekko japonicus | reverse complement strand
AACTGCTCCCTCCCCCCTTCCACCAAGAGCCAGCGTGGTATAGTGGAGAACTGTGTTAGATTCCACACCCCTTCTCATGAAGCCAGTTGGGTGACCTTGGGCCATTCAGTTTTCTCAGCTCTCTCTCTGCCCCACCTACCTCACAAGGTGACTGTTGTGGGGAGAGGAAGGGAAGGCAATTGTAAGGCACTTTGAGATTCCTTAGCGTAGAGGCAAGCAGGGTATAAAAACCTATTCTTTTGCTTTAACCCCTGTTAGGGGGAAAGACAGGAATGCTATATTGTGCTGTCTTTTCCCTACCAGGGCATAACTGCCCAGGAGGGTGGGGAAGAATCCATTTTTGATTTAGACGGGCATAGGGTGGAAGAGCTTGCCCAGTACCGTAGCTCTGAGCCCTGTTGAGCCTACTGTGGCTTCTTTTCCAGGGCCAAATTGTGTCAGGAGTTCTAGTCATGAAACTCCAGCGTGGCAGTGAGATTCAGTTGAAGCCCTGGCTTGGCCTGCCTCTGAGGAGTGCCTCAAGC
>NW_015195967.1:0-521 GCF_001447785.1 Gekko japonicus | reverse complement strand
ATTGAGATTCTCAAATTTCTTCAAAAATGCCTGGGGTTGCATAGCTACCACTTTCTCCAAGATGTTACTGAGAAGGGATGGATAGCTGGATCTAGTGCTGATATTGAGAGTTGGAGGAACTACCTCTCCTTTTAGAGTAGATGATATTTGTCATGATGACACCCCTCCCCTTACAGATCTCATGAATCACCAAGAGTCTAATCAACATAGGCCTTAATACAGGCTTTCTGTCCACACCGTCAGGTTGTACCAAATGAAAAGTATCCATAAAAACCAAACCAGTGAACCCGTGGAAACCCCAGGAACATTTAAAACTGTTGTAGACTATATGGTATTGGATGTGAGCAATTTTATCTGCAATATGTTCGGCAAGCTGATCACAGTAAATTTCTGAAATATCCACTGTTTACTCCCAAGGACCAAGATTCAACTCAGATCATCCATTAACTTACTGGTAAAATTTTACCCAGAAGAATATAGGAAACAACTGTTCACTTTTCTTCTTTTCTTGTACCTTCAGT
>NW_015195966.1:0-530 GCF_001447785.1 Gekko japonicus | reverse complement strand
AACTCACTCCTGAAGAACATTCTCAGGGGAAAAAAAAACAAAGCACAACATACAACCATGGCAGCATTGCAAACTGCAAGATGCCTATAAGCCTCAAAAGGCAAACATGGTGCCAAAGACAACCTATACACGGTCTGAACTCCAATCCTCTGACCCCTGTCATCTACTGTGCCTCATTCAAGCCATACTTCCAGTCAGTCAACACAGTGTCTCATGCAGTATGAGTGCATCATCGCACTCCTTGACAAGCAAAACAGACACGTCAGAATGCCACTGAAGATCAAAGCACTGTGAAATCTATGCCTCTCAACGTTGATGGGGACAATCTCCAGCATTCCATTCTGCGTTAAGTGACATTACTGATGACCATGTACTCGCAGCACACAACCGCAGACCACTGACCTAAGCCTGTGAACTCTGTGCATGCATTCACATTGTATGTGAGATGCCCTGTGATGGAAAATTCTCTACCTGCCGAAACCACTATCGCTATACAACATATTCATGTCGTGTCCTCATAATGCTTTTCC
>NW_015195965.1:0-530 GCF_001447785.1 Gekko japonicus | reverse complement strand
TTTTTCTACAAAATGACCCCTGAACAGAATCATAGAGTTGGAAGGGATCCTTGCAGGTCATCTCGTCCAAGCCCCTGCACTCTGCAGGAGCATAGCCGAAAGAGAGCCCTACAACATACCCGAGAGATGGTTCTCCAGCCTCCACTTGAGAACGTCGCCTAAGGGGAAGTTGGTGGATCTGGGTGTAGCTAATTGTTCACATCCATTTTTGTTGTTCTCATTACCATTGGTGTTAGTGGCACCTTACTGCGTAACTCGTAGCGGAAGTCCTTCCTTAGTCTCCATCAGGGTGCCGTACCTTGTGACCCGCCACGCTATACACCTTTGCTTTGCTTTGGTCTGCTGCTGTTCACCTCCTTACACTAGTAAACAGACAGAAGGAAATGGGGTTTATCGAAACCTCGTGGACCATGGGCTGCAGGGACCAGACCTCAATCTTCATGGGTGTCGGCGCTGATTTCTTTTTGCGCAGTCTCGGTGTTGTTAGTGTCAATCGCTGCTGTGGTCTGCAGTTAAAATATTTCTTTAGG
>NW_015195964.1:0-522 GCF_001447785.1 Gekko japonicus | reverse complement strand
CGGCGACCGCTGGCTGCTGCCGCGGTCGCAGGGAGCCGGGGACTGGTGGGAAGCTGCGGGCCCGGAGGTTCACCGTTTCAGTAGGGCCCTAGTCCTCGTCGTCCTCGCCCGACAATCAAAATGGCGTCGGGTGACTCCTGAGGTAGATATTTGCAACAGTGGTTGTGTGGGCGGGAGCCGAGCTGTGCGTCCCTATTGGTGGACATATATGGTAATTGGCAGTTTCACCGGCCAAACACTAAAGAGGCGCATTTTAGAACGTGGGTCCCCACTATTCAATTATGATAAGGAGAGATATTCACAATGTCTAGTAGTTTATGGCTCATCCTGTACCACCTAGTATGACCTTTACTGAGGAATAGTTTAGAGCTTTATTATAGACTTGTGTTTTATTTGTTGTTCATGCTTACTTACGCACTGCCTGTTTATGTATCCCCTATTATTTTCAGTAGCCGTATACTTCTTTCTGATGCTTTTGTATCCATGCCTTTTCATGCATTCATGTATCATGCATCTGATTCA
>NW_015195963.1:0-528 GCF_001447785.1 Gekko japonicus | reverse complement strand
GGGGGTCTGAGAATACAACACACCCAAGGGAGCAGGGGGGGGGGCTAGGAAGAGTGTGTTGGAAGACAGATTAGGATGGAGGGACATTTAGTAGAAGACCTCCTGGCAGTCCCCACCTTTCCTGCCAGCACTTCAAAGGCCAGTGGGGGAGAAATGAGGGGCACCTGTGTTGCACTGGTGCGTAACATCATTTCTTTGGGATAAACCTAGAGCATCACCCCTGATGTCACAATGTCATTCCAGTTTTTACCAGAGGTGATGTTGCATGCCAAGACAATGCTCACATGCCTGTCCCCATCCCTCATATCGTCATACCCTTCAGACTGATTTGAAGTAACTAGCCAAAAGCATGAGACTCATTATACGAGTAGGGTTCTATAAACAGGGTTGACAACTTTTGTTTGGGAAATTCCTGGAGATTTGAGGGCCGTGCTTAGGGGTGCCGAGATTTTGTGCCACGGTGGACAACAGATTGAAGAAAAATGTTCTGTTCCATTTCCAGAGGCTTAATGGGATGTTATTTACCAG
>NW_015195962.1:0-526 GCF_001447785.1 Gekko japonicus | reverse complement strand
CACAAATTTGGTGAGTGGACAGCAATATGGCAAATGAAGTTCACGGTAGGCAAGTGTAAAATGATGCACATTGGAACAAAAACATCCAGACTTGACGTATATGATAATAGTGTCTGAACTTGCTGAGGCTGAGAGACAAAAAGACCTCGGGGTGATAGTTAATAGCCCAGTGTGCTGCAGCAGCAAAAAAGCCAAACTCTGTGCTGGGGATTATTATTAGGAAAGGGATTGAAAATCAAATGGCTGATATTATAATGCCCAATATATATAGATCTATGCTGCAGCCTTATTTTGGAATGTTGTGTCCAGTTCTGGGCACCATGTCTCAAAAAGTACATTGCAGAGCAGGAACAAGTACAAAGGAGTACAACCAATATGATTACAGGTTGGAGCACCTTCCCTATGAGAAAAAGCTGAAGAGTCTGGGACAAGAGATGATTAAGGGGGGATGTGATAGAGGTTTGCAAAATTATGAATGGGGTGAAGAGAGCCCATTCCTCCCTCTCCCTAAATACTAGAACTTGAG
>NW_015195961.1:0-521 GCF_001447785.1 Gekko japonicus | reverse complement strand
TAGAGTTTTGCCCAAAAAACAGAGTGTCCTCCCCCCGACATCACCAATATGCCTACGTCACTTCCTGGTGACGTAGGAAAGTCACATTTTATTTCCGACTTCTTGCCCGTTTGGGAGGGGTAATTGGGGTGTGTGTGGATGAGCGCCTGAAACCAGGGGACCCTCGCCCCCACTGGGGGGGGCAGTCTGGCATCCCAAGGAAAGCCACCTGGCTTCCTCTGAAAAAAAAAATGGGAACACACCATTCCTTCTATTATGTGCTGCCTTATTCGAAAGAGTGGTTATTTTGTTTGAAATTTGGAATGACAGCTCCGAGAGGAATATTCCCAGCAGCAATTCTGCCTGCACATGAAACTTTCTCTGTTTTTTTAAGAAAAGAAGGAAGAAGCCTTCATCCAGAAAAGGCTATGCCATTTAAACGAGGGCAACATAGAGACTCAGCTTGTGGGAAGAAAAAAGATCAACAAACTTGTTTACACCCCCTGTGGTACCACATATTTGGCCCTGATCCAGATATCCTG
>NW_015195960.1:0-514 GCF_001447785.1 Gekko japonicus | reverse complement strand
AACAAGCGAATAAATACAACGCTTGCCATGTGAAGCGGTAAGGCCCAGCTCCGGAGACATCCTGTGCGTTTCAACTTGAACTTGTTTTGATAACAGTTCAGAATGGCCATACACTGCAATTTCCGAGTTAACTTTATTTTATTTATTTTATTTGCTTGGATTTGTACCCTGCTTTCCCCGCCAAGGCAGGCTCAGGGTGGCTAACACCGTAAAAACCTAACAACAATAAATATCATAAACACCTAAAAGCAAATTCTTCGAACAATTCAGTAACAATTTGATGAAGACTAACTTACAGTGTATGAAAGTGCTAACGGTTGATATGTAATATCAAAGATGGCCTCATACATTCTGTAGGTTCGGTTGACATTCAGCTCGTTGGCCTGTCTCAGTCTTCGTCGGCGAGCACAGGCTATCAATAATAGACCAGGCACCTGGTTTCCGTTGTTGTTAAATGTATGATGTTAATAAGCATAGATAGTAATGCCGGCCACGGTCTTAGTGGTGGCGGTTA
>NW_015195959.1:0-476 GCF_001447785.1 Gekko japonicus | reverse complement strand
AAACCATTCCTCAGTACTGTGGCAATGATCCATCCCCCCCCCTCCCAATGGCTGCTTTGCAAAGATAACACGTTGGGAATGGCGACTCACAAGTTGCTTGACCCTGAATGTCATCTGGTCTGGATTTTGCAGAGCATCTCTCTGCACCAAACTAGGCCTTCTGCACAGGGCTGGGATCGTGACTAGGGTTGCCACATCCCTCTGGTCACTGGCAGGGGCTGGGGGTGGGGTAGGGTCACCAGATCCAGGTTGGGAAATGCCTGGCAATTTGGGGATGGAGCCTGGGGAGGACAGGGCCCTCAGTGGGGCATGCCATAGAGCCCACCCTCCAAAACTGCCATTTTCTCCAGGGGAACTGATCTCTGTAGCCTGAAGATGAGCTGTAATTCCTGGGGATTAATGACCGGTAAGTAATGTTCAGTGAATTGGCTAGAGCCAGGGGTCATTTCCCGAGGGAGTGCACAGGAGCGGAGCTC
>NW_015195958.1:0-537 GCF_001447785.1 Gekko japonicus | reverse complement strand
GTTCACCTTGAGTTATGGGAACTACAATTGGAGATACAGCATTATTCATTTTTAATATGAAAGGCACTCTGATCTGCAGCTGGATATGGTGGTAATGATTAGGGTTACCAACCTCCAGTTGGGACCAGGAGGTTTCCTGGAATTACAACTGAGCTCCAGGTTTCAGCCATCGATTCTCCTAGAGAAAACTGAAGCTTTAGCGCAGGGGTGTCGATCTCATTTGTTATGAGGGCCGGATCTGACATAAATGAGACCTTGTCGGGCCAGGCCATGTGTGTCATAAAATGTAATGCCAGGTATCAACCTTATAAAGGACAAAAACGCAAAGGTTTTTTTTAAACTTAAAATAAAAACATGCTTAAAACATTAGCACTCTTGCAATATTTTGTGTATTTAACGGTGTCTGATAACTGATACCTCTTGCTCTGCCTCGGGAGGTGGTGGATGCTTCTTCACTGGACATTTTCAAGCGGAGGCTGGACGATCATCTTTTGGATATGCTGTAGGGCTGTCGACTATGCTCCTGCAGAGTGCAGG
>NW_015195957.1:0-523 GCF_001447785.1 Gekko japonicus | reverse complement strand
AACTAATTGTAACTCTTCAGCACTTCAGGTAGAAGTTCTCTTTAACCGAATGCCTTTTAAAATGTTCTATACCTTTGATACCAGAGATATTTTTGTTAAGGATACTACCTGAAAATTGTAAAAAAAATTTGACCTTTATCTTATATTGTATATTGTTACAACTGCTAGAATATTATACGCTAAATATCAGAGATGTACACAAACACCAACAAAAGAAGAAATCATAGGTAAGATTATGGAAACAGGGGAAATGGGTAAATTGACTCCAATTTTGAAAGGTCGACCGGAAACGACATTTGAAGATACTTGGTCAAGATTCTACAACTGGTATGAAGATCAATATAAATACATTATGAAGTATTAAAACTTGTTGAGGACATATAAAGTATTAATCTGCTAGGATATGCAGAATTCTAACTACTATTTCAATAAAAGAAGGTGAAATATATAAACTATAAGAAATAGACAGGTGAAGTTGTAACAGATGTAGTTTGCGTATTGAATGAAATGCCCCATTTGTGTT
>NW_015195956.1:0-511 GCF_001447785.1 Gekko japonicus | reverse complement strand
GGAAAAAAAAAGCCCCCTGAGTGATAATTATATGAGATTCACATAATTAAGTAGGGGACTGATTGGGCCATTCTAAGTATTTGTCCTCAGTGCATGCAGCAATGCACATAGGTTTACCAACTTCCTGGTGGGGGCTGCAGTACTCCTAGAATTGCAACTGATCCCCAGACTGCAGAGATCAGTTTCAATTGAAGAAATGGCAGCTTCTAAGGGTGGCTTGTATGGCTTCCCATCTTTACAGAGCTCCCTCCCCTCCCCAGGTACCATCTCCAAATTTCCAGGAATTTCCCAAGCCAAAGCAGGTAACCTTGGAGGCAGGGCCAGCCCACCCACTAGGTGAATTAGACTTTTGCCTAGGGCAGGCCCTGGATGCAGGCGTTGAACTGTGCCTCCCCCACCAAAAGCCCGCACGTGCCCATTGCTGCCCCCAGCTGCCACCTCTTTTTCTCCCCCGGCTGCCCCGTCGTTATCCTGCCACTGCCTCCTGCTGCAGCCTGCCAGACCCGCCCCC
>NW_015195955.1:0-521 GCF_001447785.1 Gekko japonicus | reverse complement strand
CTCTGGTGGGTTCCAACAACTGCACTAAGATGTAGTTAATAGCAAAAAGAACTTTAATGAGGAAAGTAACAGGTAAGCTTCATCTAAGAACAGGGTTGTCAACTGACTACCTCTCTCTCTTTTCCCTCCTTTTGCCCTCCTCATCTTAGGGAAAGGGCAGCTGCTTCTTAGATCAGGTACTGTTAGAAAATACAGCAGACGTTCTACTACATTACCCTATATGGACTCTAGAACATTGATGCTCATTCACGTGGGTGCCATATGTGGCTCTTTGTGGATGTGCTAACTCCAGGTTAGGAAATTCTTGGAGATTTGGGGGCAAAATTGGTGGAGGGCAGGGTTTGGGGAGGGAGCTCAGGAGGGATGGAATGCCATAGAGCCTCCCTTCTGAAGATGCCATTTTCTTCAGGGGAACTCATCCCTGGACTCAGGAGATCGGTTGTGATCCCAGGATAACTCCAGGCCCTACATGGGCTGGAAACCCTAGCTTTTACATGCCACCTCTGGCTCTTCTGAGCACC
>NW_015195954.1:0-532 GCF_001447785.1 Gekko japonicus | reverse complement strand
GCTGGGCATTTTACCGACCCCCACTTGCTCTGGAATGTTTGATTAAATTAGCTGCCCCCCCACCCGTGGCCCACTTCCAAAAAGGTTTCTAGCTACAGGGCTGATTCACACAATACAGAACTAAGAAAGCAGAGGCGATTGATAGCTAATAGAGGGGTCAGTTCTGTGATGATACTACCTATCCAGACGTGCAGAGATCGATGAAGAAGCGATTATGGTATAAACCCAGAGGTTTGGGGGTGGGCTGCCAGTTGGCATCAGGGCAGAGGCACACAGTCTGAGGCCATGTGCTCTGACGGATATAGACATTGGAAAACAATGCCGACCAAGGGCGGCCTTGGGGGCTGGTCTCAGGTGAGAACAATAGATTATAGAGAACAATGATGAGTCCCAGGGGTGCGTGGCATCAGGATGGGCAAGGCCTAGATGTGACCAATGAGCTTCCAGAGTGGCAGAGTCAGGCTTTAACAATCGAAGCCAGGTGCCAGATGACTGTACTGTGGCTAGCTGAATGGATTTTATGTCTATTGAT
>NW_015195953.1:0-532 GCF_001447785.1 Gekko japonicus | reverse complement strand
CTGATTCAGTGTAAGGCAGCTTTGTGCGTCCATATGTTAATACGGTATTTTTACTACATTTTTACCCTGCATTGCTCCCCAGTGGACACAAAGCAGCTTTCATCCTTCTTTTCCAAAATGCGGCAGTGGATGCCCCCCTCCCTCCCCTGCCGAAAATAAACATTATGGATTTCAATGTGAAGAAGCTAGTGCTGGAATGTTCCTCAGCTTGGTCAAGCAGAGAAGATTGAATTTGATGCTCACTTGGAAAACCACAAAGCAGAATGTACTAAACAATCAACAGAAAAAAATAATGAGACAGATGGAAGTTTTGTCACAGCCAAATCCAAAAGCTAGAACAGAAGAGTTTGTCTGTGAGAAACTAGACAGCAAAGCACCAAGTCGTATGAATAATCCAGAATTACTGGGTCAGTACAGGATCGATTCTGGCAGTGAGTTTGGTCCAGGAACGGCATATGGAAAAGCTTTCATTAAAAGTGGAGAAACACAAAAGTGAATTGGAGCAGCAGACAGAGAACTAATTCAGACAGCT
>NW_015195952.1:0-736 GCF_001447785.1 Gekko japonicus | reverse complement strand
CGCCCTTCACTTGGAGTCTCAGAGCGGGGGGTTGGACTAGATGTTCTGTGTGGCCCCTTCCAACTCTATGATTCTATGAGTCAGACTGTGAAGAGTCTGGTGCGGTGGGGGCAGCTGCTGCTAATGTTTTGGAGAGCCAGTTTGGTGTAGTGGTTAAGTGTGCGGACTCTAATCTGGGAGAACCGGGTTTGATTCCCCACTCCTCCACTTGCACCTGCTGGACGACCTTGGGCCAGCCATAGTTCTGACAAGAGCTGTCCTTGAAAAAGAGCAGTTTGTGTCAGAGTTCTCTCAGCCCCACCCACCTCACAGGGTGTCTGTTGTGGGGAGGGGAAGGGAAAGGAGTTTGTAAGCCGCTCTGAGACACCTTTGGGTAGTGAAGGGCGGGGTATAAATCCAATCTCTTCTTCTTCTTCTTTGAGGGAAAGTGCCCAGCCAATCAATTCTCCAAGGGCTCATTAGAAGCCTTGTTGAGCAAAAGCTCCACGTGGCACTGCCCTCCTTCTAAAAACAGGTGCCAGGAGAAGGTGTTGGCAGGTGCCAGAGCACCCACGAGCATCCCTGCATTCGCTCAGGGCCCGGAGGTGGGAAGAATATGGGAACCAAGCTAATAAACAAAGGCTACATGATGACAGCTTGAAGAACAAGCCGGTTTCTCACCATCTCAGAAGATAAGTATACACCAGGGAAAGATGACTTGTATTCATTGTAGAAGAGAAGAGGAGATTGGATTTAT
>NW_015195951.1:0-531 GCF_001447785.1 Gekko japonicus | reverse complement strand
GGAAGGTACCAGCTGGATTTTAGGGAAAAGGTTTTTGTTCAACAGTGGAATGGGCTGCCTGGGGAGGTGGGGAGCTCCCCCTCACTGGGAGTCTTCAAGCAGCAGCTGGACAAACACTTGTCGGGGGGATGCTCTAGGCTGATTTTGCATTGAGGAGGGGGTTGGACTAGGTGGCTATAAAGGCTGATGCATTGAGGAGTGATTTCAGCTCATACAGGATAACTGGAGATGCTTCCCACTGATGCTTATATCCCCGTGTAAACCACACCCCAAACACATACCCACACCCGTGATAGGCTATTTACAGTGCACTGGAGTCCCACAGGCCCCTACTCGGATCCTAGCCCTCTGATAGGTGTGGGCTAGGATCTGTTTGGGCTATTGTCTCTATGAGCGAAGCTAGGGCCCTTCGCATGGCCACGTGGAGACCCGACCGTGTGTGCTGTTGTGCTCGGTACACAACAGTGGCCTTTATCCCCCATTCCGATTATGTGATTCCATGATATAAAAAAGCAAATACATGTCACTGAA
>NW_015195950.1:0-531 GCF_001447785.1 Gekko japonicus | reverse complement strand
ATGTCTTTTATTTAACTTTGTATATATAATCCAACACGCTATTCCATCACAAGAGCGAGCGTGGTGTAGTGGTTAAAGGGTCAGACTAGGATCTGGGAAATCCAGGTTCAAGTCCCCACTCCTGCCCTGGAAGCTTGCTGGGTGACCTTGGGCCAGTCACATTACTCTTAGCCTAGCCCTGACCTGGATAGTCCCAGGATCTCAGAAGCTAAACAGGGCTGAAATTGAGGCAGGCAATGCCAAACCACCTTCAAACATCTCTTTCCTTGAAAACCCTACTGGGTTGCCATAAGTCAGCTATGACCAGGGTCGGCTCACCCACTGGCAAACTAGGCCTTTGCCTAGAGCGCGAGCTGGCTGTTAGGGCACGGGAGGAGAGGCAGGGGTGGCCGCCGGCGCGCCTGGCTAGCAGCTGGGAGGAGTGCTGGGGCTGGGAGGAGCTCTGCCAGCTGGAGGAGGAGGACACGCGGTGGTGGCGGTGTGGGCGGTGCTATAGCTGGCCTGCGGAGGAGCAAGCGAGGGGGCGGAGGT
>NW_015195949.1:0-524 GCF_001447785.1 Gekko japonicus | reverse complement strand
CTATTTGTAATGCATTGTTTCAAATTATGTAATCTACCTCGGGTCTCAGTAAGAAACAGGGACTAGAAATGAAGGAAATAAATAATTAAAAAAATTAAACCTTGCTCTGATTGGAAAATTTATATTCCATGTCGAAGGACATTTTTATATGGGGCCCTTTCAAGCAAATAATGCCTTGTGCATTTTGAGGTGGGCTGTACCCCATGAATGGCTGGCTGTGTCTTTGAATTGGCTCATAATGACTATACTCAAAGGCACCTCAAGCCTTTCTTTGTAATTCCAGCCACACTTCCTCTGTCTGATCAATTCCTTGTCATCAATCTATCTAATTCTCAACATGGCCATTTCTGTGGATACTTAAGTTCAGAGTCTAGAACCATGAACAGGCAAGACAAACCTGAGAAAAACCTCAGGTTTGCAGAAAGATCTGAAATTGTTAAAAAAACACCCACATTTCTTCAAGAACCTTCCAAATACAGAAGCAGAGCCTGTAGTTTTAAGAAATCAATGCACTCAGTGTCAGT
>NW_015195948.1:0-533 GCF_001447785.1 Gekko japonicus | reverse complement strand
GTGTGCATGGAGGACAAGCCATGCCTCTCATTGGATGCTGAAATATCATGATAGTGACGCAACGTCACTCAGTGGTTGCAGGGAATTCTTCCAAGGCTCTGTCTCTTGATTTATTCCTCAGTATGGTACATCTCGTGGAGCATGGCTTTAGCTCCCTGCTCTCTTGATCTGTTGCCCATGGTTATAGCCTTGACACTAGTCATGTCATTAATCTGGCTCCCACTCTTCCTGTTGTGTGCCTACAGTTCAGCAGGGTCCCAATCCACAAGGACCACTGGTCATGCAGACATTAGTTCTCCCCTCCCTGTTAGACACCTTTTTGAAGCTAAAAGCACTCAGATTTTATTTCAAACATGGTCTTCCCACCCACTTGTGGGTTTTTATATTGGATGCTTATTGTTCATCAGGACAGTTTATTTTTGAAAAAAGGACAAACTTCCTATAAAATATTTCAGATATCTAGTCTCCCAAGAATGCTGACACGTAGTTGCTTAATTCAACTGATTTTCAGGCAGAATGTTTTCTTGTCTTTC
>NW_015195947.1:0-558 GCF_001447785.1 Gekko japonicus | reverse complement strand
CTGACCCAGCATTGGCTTCTCTTATGGTCCTTGCTGGATTTTCAAAAAAAAGATTGAATTAATTGGCAGTAGATCTCACACCTTTACCAAACTGAAAAATTACAAATATATTTTTAGTTTGGAAAGGAGATGATGCACGGTTATGGACACATGCAGCTTCTGCATCCTGGGGCCTTGGCTCAGGGGAAGAGCCTCTGCTTGGCATGCAGAAGGTCCCAGGTTCAATCCCTGGCAGCATCACCAGTTAAAAGGACCAGGCAGTAAGTGATGGGAAAGACCTCCGCCTGAGACCCTGGAGAGCTGTAAAGAGGGGCTGTGGCTCAGTGGCAGAGCCTCTGCTTGGCATGCAGAAGGTCCCAGCTTCAATCCCCGGCGGCAATACTGCCCCTGATGGACCCGTGGTTTGATTCAGTATGAAGAAATTCTGGACAGTTTGTCCAAATAAAACCTTTACACTATGAATAGCAATAAATATGGTATGAAAACATGCATAGGAATGACGTTTGCTTTAGTGAATACAAAAATATTCAAAGGTTTATTTTGACATATAAAAGGTTT
>NW_015195946.1:0-544 GCF_001447785.1 Gekko japonicus | reverse complement strand
GGTGGAGTCTGGGGAGGGAAAGGAAGGGGTTGGGGAGGGAATGGACCACAGCGGGAGGGTCTAATGCTATACTGTTTTCAGCCATTTTCTCCAGGAGAACTCATCTCAGTAGTCTGGAGATCAGTTGTAATTATGGGGGGTCTCCAGGCCCCACCTTGGCAAGTCACCCTCCTCTCCCCCAGAAAGCAGGAGAATGGCTGTGCCTCAGAGGCAGAGAACAAAGAGGCAGGACGGATAGATGTTCCTTCGTCTGACCTGTGGCAAGCCACCTCTCACCTCTTCCACCTGGCTCCATTACAACATGGAACGCCCCCTCTACTTCTCATTGGCTGTTCTCTCAGTTCCTTGGGTTCCTTTTTCTCCTCCCTTTGCTCTGTAGCCTGCCTGCCCCACTGCCTCTTCCTGCTTCCTTTAGTGAGGGCCCCTGAGGCACTGACAGTAGAGGTGCCAACTTCCACATGAAGCCTAGAGATCTCGTGGAATTACAACTGGTCTCCAGTTGACACAGATCAGTTCCCCTGAAGCTAACGGCTGCTTTGGAGGG
>NW_015195945.1:0-523 GCF_001447785.1 Gekko japonicus | reverse complement strand
TATGAGTTGGGAAGGGAATGGTTATAGAATGGTTAGAGAAATCCCACCTTGTTGATTATTATAACTTGTACATTGAATATAGCTGGGATTATAATTTAGTGATAAGTAATATCCCAATTTATGGTATTTTGATTTATTATTTGGGGTTTTATTAGTGACTCATTTTGTTTAAGTATATTCCTGTCTAAGCCTTGACATGAATGAGATGAATTGTGTTGGTACTAAGGTATAATTGGGTCATTTAGGGATGAAAATGGAATTAAATTTGGGTATTTTGATTTAAGATTAACCTAGGTTACAGTAGTAGGATATAGATTTTAACTTTGCTTAAACTCTAAATAAAACTTGAATACTTTAGATAATTATAACAGCTCCATAGTAAAGAAATAATCTTAATATGTAAAGAAAATAATTACTATGTTGAAAATTTATAGATAAAATTGGTGAATTAGGTGTATGCTTGTTGATGTCTTTGTTTGTATGTCACAATTTGTGGAAACTAATAAATATATATTTTAAAAAA
>NW_015195944.1:0-354 GCF_001447785.1 Gekko japonicus | reverse complement strand
TAATGCCACATCCCTTGATGCATCCCAGCCCCCAATCCCCACCCCCACACACCGTGGTTGGGTCCCCCCAGAAGATTCAGTCACAGCCTCCTCCCGTCTCATCTGACTGTGCTGTAACTGCTCCTCTAAACGCAGGCAGTGTGGCTCAGGCTCAGGGTAAGCCCTCTGCTGGAACCTTTCCAGTTCTGGTACAGACTCTGCTCTCTGCCACCAGTTCTGGTACAGACTCTGCTCTCTGCCACCAGTTCTGGTACAGACTCTGCTCTCTGCCACAACCCCACAGTGAAACTTTGTCTGCACGACAGATGGAAGCAGGTCACATGCCAGGAGAGATAGAGACCGGCAAGATATACA
>NW_015195943.1:0-558 GCF_001447785.1 Gekko japonicus | reverse complement strand
CTCCCAAGCTGCAGTTTGGCCACCTCTGGCCTGGAGCATAACCTGCCTTGCCTGTTCTGCAACCGCTTAGTTTTTTTCCTTGCCACTTAGTTACAGTTATTTTAAATAGTTAATAAAGTGACCCTTGTTTGATTCCAACAGTTGTCTGTCTCATTATTCCGACTGGGGAGGCAAACTTCATTTGCCTGCGGTCTCGCTCGATGCGTTTGGGGTCCTGCTGTAGCACTCTGAGGAGTCTTGTTAGGGCAGTCAGCCACACTGTTGTCGCATTGACTTGTCTCTCCTTCCCTGCCATGCATGGCATGACATTAGTTCACGATTAGGGGCCTGGAGACCAAGCCCTGTGAGGAAAGGCGGAGGGACTTGGGAATGTTCAGTCTGACGAGGAGGAGGCTGAGAGGGGACACGATTGCTCTCGTGAAGTATTTGAAGGGCTGTCCCTCAGAGGAGAGCAGGGAGTGGCAATTGAAGACAGGTCATTCTCAGTGGCGGCACCTTACCCCTGGAGTGCCCTTCCATCTGAGGCTCACCTGGCACCTAACACTGCTCTGTAGGCGT
>NW_015195942.1:0-532 GCF_001447785.1 Gekko japonicus | reverse complement strand
AAACTTTCTACAACTTGATCAGCCACCTCAGGGGAGGGGAGGGAGAGAGCAATATTGGTAGTGTTGTATACTAAGGATGAGTCAACCCTAAACTAGCCCTGGGGTTGGGTTGAGCTTGTGTCACAAAACAATAGTTGGCTAGGATCCTAGAATGGACCAATGTAATGTAGATAGCCTACTGTTGGGAGTGGGAGTGTTTGGGGTGTGGTTTTTTGCATGCTTAAAAACCAGGCTTTTGCCTGGGATTTTGTCTTCCTTTTCCTTGCTGAAATCACTAATAAACTAGAGCTGATCACTGTAATTGGGGTCTATTCATCCATGGAACCCACTGTACAGGATTAACCCACTCAGTCCAGTCCAGGAATGCGAGGGAACCCTGCACTTTCAGCACATTAAACAACAACCATGAGACAGTCTAGACTCTCTCTGGTCTTCACAACAATTTTGCCACCATAATCTTTACAAATAATCCCCCCATCCTGAGGTTAGTGATTCAAACTCTGAGTTGGCATCTAGGACTTAACACATTAGC
>NW_015195941.1:0-455 GCF_001447785.1 Gekko japonicus | reverse complement strand
ATGACAACGGGTCATGCAGCAACCAGGTCGTAAGAGGCTGGAGGCGTGAGCTTGCTGGAACCTGGTGAGAACAGAGAGGAGAACCCAGGAAAAGTCAGCCATTGGGGTGTCCGGTAATAACGCTCTTGGCAGCCGCTCCGCGCTGGGGTGAGGGATGGGTTTGGGCAGCGGTGGGGGAGGGGACCTCTAGGTGGATTCTCTTTATCCAAACATCCTGTTCCCAAAAGGAGCTAAATGCCTCTGTGTGGGAATGGACTGATTTGTGCCTATAGATACATTATCACCCCATGCTCAAAATGGTGCTCCTAGTTTTAGGCACAATAAGAGCCTTGCTGTTCTCTCTTTCCTTCACTCTTCCCCTTCTTCACTCTCTCCTTCTTTCACAGGTTTGCTTACACGCATAGAATATAAGTGCCAGACTATGCTCTTTGGAGGAGCTGCGGTGGCTCAAGTGG
>NW_015195940.1:0-539 GCF_001447785.1 Gekko japonicus | reverse complement strand
ATAAATCCAATCTCTTCTTCTTCTACATCGTACAGGAGTTCCCGGCGTGATGCCTTTGGCGCCTGCCGACATCTTAGCTGGCACCTGCTGGGTTAGGGTTGCCAAGTCCCCCCTGGCCCCCAGCAGGGGAGAGGGGCGTATGTTTGCGTGCTTCAGGTTGGGAAACTCCTGGAGATTTGGGGGCGGACCCTGAGGAGGACAGGGAGCTCAGTGGGATACAGCGTCGTAGGACTGGCCCACGTGTGCACAAACCTCCCCCTCCCCCCCAAGTGCCCCCAGAGCGCTGATTTAGCGATCCGCACTCAGGGGGCAACTTGGCTATTAGATATATAGATGGTTCTCTCATATCAATGAAAATTTCTCTCTCTGGACACAGTCAGCTAATGGCCAGTTCTTCCTGCAAGTCCTAACAGCTAATAATGATGGGGGGGGGGTCACTTTAATTGATTATTACAACCTAATAATTTCCGATCTCCAGCCTCTACTCTCACGACCTGGAGATCTTAAACGTGATAGGGGGGAATTTCACATTACCCAGT
>NW_015195939.1:0-536 GCF_001447785.1 Gekko japonicus | reverse complement strand
CAATACACCCAGATACGAACTTTGCTGCCACATAAACACAATCAACACAATCACTGGACCTCACAACATGCCATAGAAGTGTCCTAGACATCATAAAGGCTGGCCGGAGAGCCAAATCCAGAGGGGCAGTGATCTTGGACTTGGTTCTGATTGGGGCTCAAGACCTGGTGAGAGCTGTAGAGGTTGTTACACCAATTGGGAACAGTGACCACAATGCTATTGTTTTCAGCATTTGGATCAATGAGAAGTTACCCCTGGAGTCCAAAATGGTAACATTTGATTTCAAAAGAGGGCATTTTGCAAAAATAAGGGGAACAGTAGAAAGGAAGCTAAAGGGGAACACAAGAGAGTCATATCCCTAGAGGATGCTTGGAAACTATTTAAAACCACACTAATTGAAGCCCAAAGTGAATGCATTCCACAGGTGACTGAAGCCGCTGCCAAGTCTAAAGGAAAGCCTAAAGGAAGGACAACACGAGTTGAGAAAGCTATATATGGGCCCTGGCCACACATGCCAGAAAACATGGGGGGGAAGC
>NW_015195938.1:0-536 GCF_001447785.1 Gekko japonicus | reverse complement strand
CAGGCTAGGAGTAGTCTTTTTTAAAAAAATAAATAATAAAATTGTAATTTTAGGCATTTTATAAATAAAAGGAGGAGGACGCAGCCGTCCAGTCCGAGATACAACCCGGCTCTTTAAACCTGCGGGCCTCCAAAGTCAGGGGCAGAAACCAGAGGCCTCGGCGTCCCCGCTCACAGACAATATAGCTGTGTGATGTAGTGGTCAGGGCGTTGTATTCAGACTGGGGTGACCTTGGGTTCATATCCCTACTTGGCCAGGCAGCAAACTGGGTGACTCTCGCTCAGCCTCATTTACGTCACGGCGTTGTTATGTATCATGCGTGCTTCCCTGAGATCTCTGGAAAACGGCAGGAAGAAAATGTGAACGATTATCCGGGCGCATAAAGGATAGCTCCTCCTTGCGGGAGCATCAAGGGCCACGATAACTAGCGTAAGGATCTCAGAGCAGCCAGTCTCCACGCTAGCCGTACCAGGGCTGAGCCAGAAGGAAGGGTGCTTTTAGGACACGGTTCTGCCTCTTCCAACCCGCTAATTTGA
>NW_015195937.1:0-535 GCF_001447785.1 Gekko japonicus | reverse complement strand
CAGACCAACATGGCTGACCGCCTGGATCTTATCTTCATGAGATACGCTTAATGTTACCGCCTCCACTGTGGGGTCTGGAGATCTCCCAGGATTACAACTGATCCCCAGACCATAGAGATTAGTACCCCTGGAGGAAATGGCTACTAGAGAGGAAGGACTCTATGGCATTATACCATGATGAAATTCCTACCCTCCCCAAACTCCGCCCTGCCCAGGCTAAACCCCTAAATATCCAGGAAATTTCCAACCCAAAGTTGTCAAATTGCAGCTGACCATGGTGACTCATGGTGACCCCTCATGGGGTTTCTGAGGCAAGAGACGTTCAGAGGTGCTTTGCCATCACCTGCCTCTGTGTAGCAACCCTAGACTTCCTTGGTGGCATCCCCTCAAAGTATTAACCAGGTCGACCCTGCTTGGCTTCTGAGACTGGGTTAGCTTGGGCCATCCCGGTCACCATTATTACCATTATTATATCAGCTTGACTCTCAAAAGCCACAGACTCATGGGGTCCATTCAGGGCTTTTTTTGTAGAAAA
>NW_015195936.1:0-554 GCF_001447785.1 Gekko japonicus | reverse complement strand
GGCATCTCTTATGTTCTTATGAGGCAGTGGTAGAGTGTGCCTTGAGGTATCCTAGACTGATAGTTCTGGGGGACTTCAATGTCCATGCAGATACCACTTCTTCCTCTTCTCAGGCTACAGACCTAGTAGCATCCATGGCAGCACGAGGACTTTCCCAGGTTGTATCAGGTCCCACAAATCAAGCAGGCCACTCGCTAGATTTGATCTTTGTGGTGGGTGTGAACATTGGCTGGATCTCTGTGGATCGAGTGCCATGGTCAGACCATTTTGCCCTGAAGGCCCATCTGGACATGTCAGTCCTCCCCTGCATAGGCAGCAAGTGGAGTTACGCTCACCTGCAGAGACTTGTGGATCCAATTGGTTTCCAGAATGCTCTGCAGGATCCGACACCCCCTGGTGACTTGTTAGATGTGCTGATGGAAGATTGGCATAATCACCTTTTGGAGGCCATCAACAAGGTTGCTCCCCAACACCCCCTGATCAAAACTAGCCCCTTGGTATACCTCAGAGCTAAGGGATGTGAAGTGGGAGCTTAGACAACTAGAGTGAGTTTG
>NW_015195935.1:0-707 GCF_001447785.1 Gekko japonicus | reverse complement strand
TCAGTAT
The DNA here is from genome assembly GCF_001447785.1 of Gekko japonicus. NCBI lineage: Eukaryota > Metazoa > Chordata > Lepidosauria > Squamata > Gekkonidae > Gekko > Gekko japonicus. Next base: position 700 of record NW_015195935.1, on the reverse strand, counting down.
CAGGCAGCTTCATGTGTGTTTGTCTGCATGTATAGCTTTTTACTTGAGTGCTGCAGTTAACAGCTTTCTCACTCTATTTTTTGCAATTCAGTCTACATTCTTGCCTGGCTGCAAGCGTAACAGGGACACAATCGAGACACCCTGACCTTCGGCAACCACCTCTCTACCCCCCCTCCTCTTCCCCAGGAGATTTCAAAGCAAGCTCCAAAGGACCAGTGCTGAACACCCCCAGTGTTGAAATATGCTAACTAAATAAATAGACTGAGCCTCAGTGTTGAAAAGAAAACGTTCAGTGGCTCCCATTGTTCACCCAGTGTCTCACCTGTGCAGAAGGGACCGTATTCTCATATACTGGAGTCATCCGCTTGGAACTCTTATTCTTCCGCCTTCGAGCACCTGAGGAAGAGGCAGAATGCTTGGAAATTGGGCACTGTTGGGTTTTTGCAAGTACCATCCCTCCAGTCATGAAAGGGTTAAGGCAAAGTTTCTGGAAGCTAATAACGGCCAGTTTAGGATAAAGCCACTCCTCTTTTCTTCCACCTTGCCTGCTTTGGCCTCCTCCGTAACCTGCCCACGAGATGGAAGACCAGTCCAGACCAGGTTTTAGATTAAATTATAGATGCACTCGGGAGATCGTGAAATCAGGACTAATTGATTTGTTGATTTTTAACTTGTATTTTTGTATGTTTTAATCTGCTGT
>NW_015195934.1:0-568 GCF_001447785.1 Gekko japonicus | reverse complement strand
TTCCTCAGGAACCGGAATCTCGTGGCTTTGTCTAGGCGTATGCTGTGCCCTTTGGTGTAGCGGTTAGAAGCCAGTTTGGTGTAGAGGTTAGGAGCACGGACCCTAATCTGGGAGAACCGGGTTTGATTTCCCCACTCCTCCACATGCAGCTGCTGGTGTGACCTTAGGTCAGTCACAAGTTCTCTCAGAGCTGTTCTCTCAAGGGTAGTTCTTGGGAGTGCTCTCTCAGCCCCACCTCCCTCACAGGGTGTCTTGTTGTGGGGAGGGGAAGGGAAAGGAGTTTGTAAGCTGCTCTGAGACTCCTTTGGGTAGTGAAGGGTATAAATCCAATCTCTTCTCTTCTTCTCCAAGTCCTCCCCCCCCATTCCTAGGTGATTGAGACTTTTCTGGGCTTCAAAGGGGAAGAGGGGTCCAGCCCTTGGGGACTAGAAACTTGCTTTCTGAATGAACCAAAACTTAGATTCTGAGGGCTGTCTCATTCCTTGCCCAGATTATACAACAGGCATGGTGACACCCCCCCCCCCAAATGGATCCAGTTCCTCAGCTTTTACCTGTGGCGTATCAGTAT
>NW_015195933.1:0-536 GCF_001447785.1 Gekko japonicus | reverse complement strand
GGCGTCTCTTATGTTCTTATGTTCATGCTGATTGGTGGGGGTTAGCTACTGGGTGCCTTGCCTGAGTGAGGACCCACATTTTAAACCCTCTTGATTGTAAACTTCTTTCCCCTTCTCGGGTTTGGATGTTAAGTGCACTCAGGCTCTGAGGCAATCTGACCCTCTGCTCACCTCAAGCAGTGGGCCTTAGCTACTGGGTGCCTTGGCTGAGTGAGGATCCACATTTTATACCCTCCTGCTTGTGAACTCTCCCCTGCTGGGGTTTCGGTGTTAAGTGGATTCAGGGCTCTGAGCCATCCCGTTTCTCTACTCATGCTGAGTGCCTCAGATGAGAACCCATATTTTATACCCTCCTGACTGTGAATTCCTCTCCCATACTGGGGTTTGGGTGTTAGTTGACTCAGGGCTTATGAGCACACAAGAGAGGTCAGGCCAGATGACAGCACTGCATGACCAGTACTCCAGAGGATAGGCATTGGAGGTGTCATAGGACCTGGTGAGGTACTTCCTCATCATCACCTCTGCCAAATCCTTTA
>NW_015195932.1:0-545 GCF_001447785.1 Gekko japonicus | reverse complement strand
TGGAGCGGGCGCAGAGGAGAGCAACGAGGATGATTTTGGGGCCCGGAGACCAAGCCCTACGATGAAAGGCCGAGGGACTCTGGAATGTTTAATCTGGAGAAGAGGAGGCTGAGGGGGGACAGGATGGCTCTCTTGAAGTCTTTCAAGGGCTGTGTCACTCAGAGGAGGGCAGGGGGCTGTTCCTGCTGGCAGCAGAGGAGAGGACTCGCAAGAATGGGTTTAAATTAAGGGCTGGAAGGTACCGGCTGGATCCTAGGAAAAACTTTTGGACAGTCAGAGTTGTTCAGCAGTGGAATCAGCTGCCCGGGGAGGTGGTGAGCTCCCCCTCACTGGCTGTCTTGAAGCAGCAGCTGGACAAACCCTGGTCTGGGATGCTCTCGGCTGATCCTGCACTGCGCAGGGGTTGGACTAGATGGCCTCTGTGGCCCCTCCCCACTCTGTGATTCTACTATAAATGAAACAACCACTATAAATACATAAAAGGCCACAATTCAAAAACTGCGGACTGCCGATAAAAAACTACATCAGTCAAATGCAGTCCTAAA
>NW_015195931.1:0-552 GCF_001447785.1 Gekko japonicus | reverse complement strand
TTTGCCCCGCAGGGAAATAACGCGCGACTACGCGATCAGGCTTCCCCTCGCGGTCCCGTCGAGGTCCCGTGGTTAGGGGGGAAGGTGCCGATCACACGATGCGCCAAAGAAGCGGCACGGCAAGCAGGGTTGTGTGTGTGTTTTTTAACCTGAAGTATGTGCATGCCTCGTTGGGTGCTTGTGCGCATCCCTGGAGACTTCGTAAAAAAAAACCCTTTTCGCAATGGGGCATGGGCGAGCGCCGGAAACGTGATCAGACGCCCGCCCTTGCCCCACGGTTTCCGGAAACTAGTACCTCCGAGGTACTAGTTTTTTGCCGCGCATCTTCGGCGGGAAGCCTCAGTTGAGCCACGAGAGCTCTACGCTTCCCAGATGTGGCGGTGAGATCGCGGCCGGAAAATCCGCCTGTCTTCCATCTCTGTAGCGTGGCTAATGCTCCGTGTGACCGGGGCCACAGGGAGATGCAGTTTCCAGAGTCAAACATGGACTCACTCGAAGGCAAAAGTAAGAATGGAGAACAGTCAACAGTTCTATTCCGAAGTGCAATCGGTC
>NW_015195930.1:0-538 GCF_001447785.1 Gekko japonicus | reverse complement strand
ATGCATCAACTGCGAAACCAGAGGTGTAATACCTAAGGAGGCAGGGAGCTTGCCTGTGATACAGCTTCTGCCTTCGTTGGTTCCGTACTACATTGTTAAGCAAGGGGCTAGGGGGCAGTCATGCTATGCAAGGCTGAGGCTGGTGTAACTGTGTGCTTTTTCATTTCATACACCATGGCTGCTGCTCTCCAGTCTGGACTGACACAAAGATTCCCTACTGATGGCGTAGGGTTTGTGGAGCTCAAGTATTGATTCCCGATTTTTTAATGTTAAATTCACTTGATCAGATACAACTTAATGTAAAAAGTACCCTCTGCCTAAAAGCACCCTAAAAATTCACACTCACATTTTGTTTGTTTGTTTTAACTGTCAGATTCCCTTATATTCCCTTACAATTGGGCATTATGCATGATGCAAATCACCAAAGAATATCAGTAAGAGATGACATAAGAGATGAAAGAATATCAGTAAGAGATGACAGTAAGAGATGAAAATTTCAGTGCCACCTTTCCAAAGGACATGCTGAAGGACATACTTA
>NW_015195929.1:0-541 GCF_001447785.1 Gekko japonicus | reverse complement strand
CTTTCTCAGCAGACTTTGAATGTCTCACAATCTGACTTTTATGAGAAAGCGGGCTAGAATAGTGAATGCCTGAGGAAGAAACTGTAGCTGTCTCAAAGCCAGTTTCTGAGGGAAACTCACTAAACATCTGCTGTTTCTGTGAGGAGCTCACATTTACATTTGTGAGACTCCTGGGTCTGAGGGAAGGCCAGTGTTCACCTCAAGAATAAAAGCTTGGCTGATAATTGATCTGTGCACCCAGCAGTTGACAACTTAATCCCAACAAAACCTGTGTTTTCCTTGTAAGTAGTTTTAAGCCTCTTTACTGAATATCCTTATTTCTCCTATCCTTGGTAGCCAATAAAAGTTATTTTTTAAATCCTGTTTCCCTGATGTCTCAGGAAATAACTGCATTTAGAAGGATACTTGCAGTCCGTCTGTCAGTAGAAGTTTGGAATAGGAACCATTCTGGTCATCCTACACAGCACACTGTTGTGGTAGAGAGTGCTGTCAATTCACAGCTGACTCAAAGAGACCCCGTCGGGTTTCCAAGGCAAGAGAC
>NW_015195928.1:0-532 GCF_001447785.1 Gekko japonicus | reverse complement strand
TTGCCGCTGTAGGGGGGTGGTGAAAAAAGGTGGTGGTGGTGGGGAGCTGGCACTTGTGTTGTGGCAGCTGCAATCCCTTCTATAAAAGATGCCAGCCACTGTTGGAATCCCTCGGGAGAGTAGGTCAGGGCTCTCCTTTGCCAGTTCTCTTGTCCCCTTGCTCAACCCTAGTGCAGGGGAGAAAGGTGTGGTCACATTCTGGTGGGAAGACAGCATGCCACGCCTCTGGCACGGCATACCACCACCTCACCCCTTGACTGCCTGCTTGCAGAGGAGGAGGGGAAAGAGGAGAACGATCTGGGAAGAACTCCATGTCCCAATAGATTCAGGGCCCTCAGAGCTCGGCTGGGCACACAATACCACCTGGGGCTCTGCAGGCGGAAGGTCCCGCTGGAGGCTCCTCCGTTGCCTGGCTCTCCTGCTGTTTCCACACAGTGCTGTGAATCTGCAAGTCCCCTGGGCTCCCGTGAGCCAAAGTGTTGCCTTAATGGCTTTACCAAGGACTACAAAAGGGAGCTCTGGGACCAAAAGC
>NW_015195927.1:0-543 GCF_001447785.1 Gekko japonicus | reverse complement strand
GAACACAGAGCAATACTGAGTTGAAAACCATGCATAAGTTCACAAGGCATTCCCACCTTAAATCTAGAGCTAGAACTTTTATTTCAACCGGATGTTCAATGCCTCACCTTTCCCAGGTATGCCTCCGCTATCTCCTTCATTTTTGTTAGCACCATGGAAGATATTTCTTCTGGGTAAAAGCATTTTGTCTCTGCTTTGTACTCCACCTGGACTTTTGGTCTGCCTGCATCATTCACAACAGTGAAAGGCCAGTGCTTCATATCAGATTGGACGACAGCATCATCAAATCTGCGACCAATCAGGCGCTTTGCATCTGTAAAGAGAATTTGAGCACAATATAAATTATGCCTCAATGGTATAATTTGCATGCTAGTATCATCAGAACACTGTACAACTGGAGACCTCCAGAACCACACAAGACATTCAGGAAAGCTTATGTAAATCCATTGATTTTATAAATACCTAAGGATACCTTTTTGTTCATAGTACACAAGCATCATAGTGATTAGCATTGTTACTACAGCACAATAATTACTCATGAAT
>NW_015195926.1:0-541 GCF_001447785.1 Gekko japonicus | reverse complement strand
TTAAACTTTAATATTATGCTACTTAAAACAGTATGGAAGAAGAGAGGAATGCAGCTCGGAGAGAAACGGCTGAACACCGAACTATTAGAATGGGCTCAAGTGGTCCATGCCTCTCTGCAGTGCTGTGTGGTGTGGTTGGCTGACTGGCCTACTTTTTTCTTTCATTGTTTGTTTATGGATCAAAGGAATCGGTACAACTCAATGAAGTGGGCCGAGTGCAGGGATGACTCACAGAGTCACAGCAACATTGTGACGCATGGTACAACTTCGGCACCGTGACTCACTTGAGCTTGGCTTCTGACTAGTTCTCAGGAAGTGTGTGGAGGTCAGCAAAGGCTCTGGAATGCAGCATTCGGCATAGCACTGCTTCAAAGGGAAGCCCGTGGCCCTTCCTCTAAGTGGCCAGTTAAATGTAATGAACCATTATATCTTTATCAATTATAAGAGCATAAGAAAATAAGAAAAGCCCTGTTGGATCAGACCAGAAATGTCCCTCGTCCTCACTGGGTTGTTGGGGCAATCTAGCTGTTCAGAGTGCAGG
>NW_015195925.1:0-549 GCF_001447785.1 Gekko japonicus | reverse complement strand
AAAAGGTTCGCCATCACTGCTCTAGTCTGTGAAAAAGGTGGTTGCTATACAACTGTTTTAGGCTGGGTGACTATCTACAATGGGGGTCCCCAATGGGGGTGCCCACCAAGTGTTCTTAGAAAGTGAGTAGGGTCAACATGCAGAGACAGGGTGGAAATTCAAATCTGGCTAAATATGTGGCACCTAGTATTCTCAGCAGTTGCTTATTCTAAGTTGGTGATTCCCAGTAGAAGGCCAAAGGTTATTTAGAACAAAGTTTGAGTCCAGGGGCACCTTTAAGACCTGACTTTGTTCTGTTGCTTCAAACCAACATGGCTGCCAACCTGAATCTATCTTCAAAGGTTATTTAGGTGAGAGCCAGAGGTTAGCTTTTAGCTGTGATGACAACCAGGGTTACCCCTTATTTTATTTATACGCTTTCTGTTATAGCTTTTTTTTTTAATGATGGGAAACAGAAGAATTTAGGATTAGGTTTTGTGACAGCAATAATTATAAAGTATGGACATTAAAATATAAACCCTGAAGGCTGAAAAGTAAATCTGGCTCCTA